>NC_048583.1:1012649-1040149 GCF_013265735.2 Oncorhynchus mykiss | reverse complement strand
TCTACACCACTTTTTTTCCACTTTGACCCTGAAAATAAGTGCCCTCCCTGTCCTTATTGCACATTATCACATGTAACTGCAGTGGAAGACTTGGATATTTAATCACTGCAGTACAGGGCAGCAGTTCCAGCTACATGTGAGGTTTAAAGTGGAACTGACAGTGTTTTCACTACTGTAACGACTAGAGGTCGACCGATTTAATCGGAATGGCCGATTTAATTAGGGCCTATTAATTGTCCAAACACAAGGCTGCTTTTCCATTCCATATTTATTTTTACTTAGTATTCAGTATGTAATTCCCAAATATTCTAAGAATGTATGACAATGTGAAAATGACAATGTCTAAGTGCTCGCTTGTCAGAAATCTTCTAAAAAAATATGTCATTTTTACTGTATGAACAGATTTGAATGAGATTTCATGTTGATAAAATGCTGTCAGTTCCACCTTAATGAGGATAACTCTATCACAGTGTATGTCTCCATCTAGTTGATATGATGGAGAACTACAACTTTAATGAGGATAACTCTATCACAGTGTATGTCTCCATCTAGTTGATATGATGGAGAACTACAACATGTATATTATTTTAACATAGTCAGACAAACTGATTGACAGCTAGTCGGCTACATGAAAAGATGATGATGATGATCCTCTGTGTGTGCAGGACTTTGGACTAGATGTGGATGCCTTTGAGAACCTGGTTGGTGACTGTCCAACACCATTCCTCAACCTTGCAGTCCTCTGCTGCAATGTAAGATGCAGACTGACTGACAGCCTGACAGATTGACTGACTTCATAATAATTGCAAGCATTATTGACTCTGTGTACATACAGTGCCTTGCGAAAGTATTCGGCCCCCTTGAACTTTGCGACCTTTTGCCACATTTCAGGCTTCAAACATAAAGATATAAAACTGTATTTTTTTGTGAAGAATCAACAACAAGTGGGACACAATCATGAAGTGGAACGACATTTATTGGATATTTCAAACTTTTTTAACAAATTAAAAACTGAAAAATTGGGCGTGCAAAATTATTCAGCCCCTTTACTTTCAGTGCAGCAAACTCTCTCCAGAAGTTCAGTGAGGATCTCTGAATGATCCAATGTTGACCTAAATGACTAATGATGATAAATACAATCCACCTGTGTGTAATCAAGTCTCCGTATAAATGCACCTGCACTGTGATAGTCTCAGAGGTCCGTTAAAAGCGCAGAGAGCATCATGAAGAACAAGGAACACACCAGGCAGGTCCGAGATACTGTTGTGAAGAAGTTTAAAGCCGGATTTGGATACAAAAAGATTTCCCAAGCTTTAAACATCCCAAGGAGCACTGTGCAAGCGATAATATTGAAATGGAAGGAGTATCAGACCACTGCAAATCTACCAAGACCTGGCCTTCCCTCTAAACCTTCAGCTCATACAAGGAGAAGACTGATCAGAGATGCAGCCAAGAGGCCCATGATCACTCTGGATGAACTGCAGAGATCTACAGCTGAGGTGGGAGACTCTGTCCATAGGACAACAATCAGTCGTATATTGCTCAAATCTGGCCTTTATGGAAGAGTGGCAAGAAGAAAGCCATTTCTTAAAGATATCCATAAAAAGTGTCGTTTAAAGTTTGCCACAAGCCACCTGGGAGACACACCAAACATGTGGAAGAAGGTGCTCTGGTCAGATGAAAACAAAATTGAACTTTTTGGCAACAATGCAAAACGTTATGTTTGGCGTAAAAGCAACACAGCTGAACACACCATCCCCACTGTCAAACATGGTGGTGGCAGCATCATGGTTTGGGCCTGCTTTTCTTCAGCAGGGACAGGGAAGATGGTTAAAGTTGATGGGAAGATGGATGGAGCCAAATAAAGGACCATTCTGGAAGAAAACCTGATGAAGTCTGCAAAAGACCTGAGACTGGGACGGAGATTTGTCTTCCAACAAGACAATGATCCAAAACATAAAGCAAAATCTACAATGGAATGGTTCAAAAATAAACATATCCAGGTGTTAGAATGGCCAAGTCAAAGTCCAGACCTGAATCCAATCGAGAATCTGTGGAAAGAACTGAAAACTGCTGTTCACAAATGCTCTCCATCCAACCTCACTGAGCTCGAGCTGTTTTGCAAGGAGGAATGGGAAAAAATGTCAGTCTCTCGATGTGCAAAACTGATAGAGACATACCCCAAGCAACTTACAGCTGTAATCGCAGCAAAAGGTGGCGCTACAAAGTATTAACTTAAGGGGGCTGAATAATTTTGCACGCCCAATTTTTCAGTTTTTGATTTGTTAAAAAAGTTTGAAATATCCAATAAATGTCGTTCCACTTCATGATTGTGTCCCACTTGTTGTTGATTCTTCACAAAAAAATACAGTTTTATATCTTTGTTTGAAGCCTGAAATGTGGCAAAAGGTCGCAAAGTTCAAGGGGGCCGAATACTTTCGCAAGGCACTGTACTTACTGTAAATGCACAGATTGACAACCTAAAACCAACCATACATTTGAAAAAGTATGCACTGTTTACACTCTTCCTGCTCCCCTCACTCTGTTTCTCCCTCTTTCTCAGATGAATGCAAAGTTACGTCCCTCATTCTCTGAGATAGTGGTCTTGCTGGAGGGGATGGAGAGAGGAGAGGAGGAGAGGAAGACGGCCATCCCTCTGGGCGATTGTCTCTCCTCAAAACCCCCCACTGGCCACATCAGCCCCTACCGACGACGGAGTTCCCTCTGTCGCCCCGGCGACCAGCAGTTGTCACGGAGCCAGTCTGAAATGCTTCCACCAACGACGCCCCCACTCGGCACTCCGGCCCGGGTCAACCCCTTCTCCCTGCGGCAGGACCTGAACGGGGGCCGCATCAAGCTCTACGACACCCCCAGCAAGTCTGTCATCTCCCTGACCTTCACCCTTCCCCAGCAGCCTGACACCTGCGCCTCTCCCCCCCTCAGGGGAAACCTCTTACTCCGCGGGCCCCCCCGACGCTGCCAGTCTCTCCCCTGCACCCCTGAGCCGGGGCGAACCCTCTCCCTCCTCCGGGACCCCGACCTGCAGCGCTTGGGGAAAGAGGAGGAAGAGGAGGGGGAGGATGAAAGGAGGAAGGAGAAGGGAGGGATGGTGGAGGATGAAAGGAGGAAGGAGAAGGGAGGGATGGTGGAGGACGTGTCAGATGATTCAGGGCTGCCTCTGGACATGGTGTCTCTGGGTCCTCTGGAAGAGGAAGAGGAGGAAGGTTTTTCTCTGGGGGAGCCTATGGACTGCAGCAGGTCTCCTGACACACTAGAGGGCGCTGTCCCTACACCAGGGAGACATCTACTACACCCAGCCTCGTCCTCTTCCTCCCTGTTTCTGCAGCCTAACGGCTGGCGTCACCCAGTCTCCAATGCCCCTTCCTCCCTCCCTCCTCTCCCTCATCTGGACAACAACAACATCTCGGCGATGGTGGTCGTCGGCCGTCCGATTGGCTGGAGGGCTAGCGGCTACCGCACCGCAATCCCGGGCCCCCCTGCTGGCCCCGCCCCTGAACAAGATGAGGTCATTTCCTGTCCGGGCTGCTGTCTGATTGGTCTGAGCTTTCCATCCGTGTGCCTGAAGGGGGTGCCGACCCCTCGCCGCGTTCCGCCCCGACGACCCTACCGGAACCTCAACGGGGGGGGCATCAGTGACCCTTCAGCTGCCACGGCAACCAAGGGACTGCTTTGTTGCGGGGCGAATGGTCTTGCTCCTCCGACCGCACCTTGCGTGCCTGGGCTACCCCTACCAGAGGCACAGACTTAGGAAGGACTCCCCCTAGTGGGCTGACTGGCCAACAACAACATTAACACCAGTGACATTACTGAGACTTTGACTGGTTCTGTTTATTGTCGCTATTACTATTTATTATTACTATTAGGAACTGATGATGTTGATGATTATTACTACTACCTGAAGAGAGAGTGTGCGTGCGTGCGTGCGTGATTGAGGAGGTGGTGGGGACACTGGTGGTTGTATTGGGAGAAGCAGAATAGGAAACCAGAAGTCGGTTATTGATGTGAGATCTTATATATTGGTTGTTGACCTGGCGCCATTTGATAACTGCAGTGTGTCGCTGGTTTGTTCACTCACTTTCTGCACTCTGAATCTTTCTATGATTCCTACTAATGATTTTTCACTGGTCTGGGTGGTGCTTGAGATTTGTATTGAATTCAAACAAGTGCTTCTTCTTCCTATAACCCACTATGATCCAGGTATCCTCTCAGTGTGTGTGTGTGAATTTTTAACAGCTTGTGTATCTTTGAAACAGCAGGAAAAGCTATTCTCCTAGCTTATTTACGTATTGTACTGATTATTTCACTCTAAGTTCTGTCTGTGTGTGTGTCAGAGGGAGAGAAAGTGTGTGTGTGTGACTGAATGACTCAGGTTTGTCCCTTGATGTCTGTTTTGAAATGTTAGTGGTTCGCAGGTAATTTCCCCGTACCCGTGTGTGAGATTAGAGAACTGTGTAATCATTTCATATAAAGTTAGTGAGGTGAACATAATCTTTACTATAATGTTTTTTGACACTATTGATGAGAATCACTCCACTCTTCATTTCATAGGGCTACTGGTTCCGTACCTGTTGAGGTTGACTCTCTGTATCTGAAATGGCACCCTTTTCCCTATATAGTGCACTACTTTTGACCAGGGCCCACCTGGTCAAAATAGGATGCCATTTTGTCTGTTGTCCCCAGAGCTTACGGTGTGTTTGTCTCCCTCTGCTGGCCTGAATGACCCGGTCATACCAGGCCATTGTGGCTCACAGGCTTTGTCTCTTCCTTTCGTCATAACCCTTTCCTTCTACGAGACCAGACCAGGGAAAACTCCAGGCTTTAGTTATAGACCTGGAGGTTTTCCTAGTCGGGTCACTTTGTCAGGAAAAAGTCCCAGCCATATATCATATCAACTGATATGAGGGGACTGAAAAAGGTTTATGGCTATGCTATTAACATTTCTAACGAGTTCTAACCGCTTAATCTAGCTAGTGATCTGTAGGAAAGGAGGAGGAGGAAACATAAGCCAGTGTATTGGGACGTAGCCAGTCACACTCAACTGTACTGGCCAGAGAGTCTCTTTGTTACTGCACTGTTTAAACAGCATGATTTACAGAGTCTGGACAACTGTGTGTATCCATCCAGATAATTCCACTGTTCTGTCCCATATTGATGATGTCATAATGACAATGGTACAAACACCGACCCATATGTCCATGGAACAACCGAGGGAGTGTAATGCACTTTCTTTTTTAAAGCTGAGAATCTTGTTGATTTAACATTTATTTATGAAATCATGTATGTAGCTAACTAGTAAACCCTTCTGCTGGCTGGGATGTTGGTTGGTCTGTGGCTAGTTGGAATAATAAATTATTATTATGGAAATATGTGTCTGTTCCTTTCCAGGAACAACCCTTCCCCTTTAGACACTTGTAGAGATCTGAGAGGACTTGATAGGATGCATCAATAGAATTTCACCATATTGCTTAAACCTGTCCAACCCTCTCAGATCTCCACCAGTTCCTATAGGAAGGGGTTGTTTTTGGACAGGGGCTCTGTTTCTACTAGAACCCATCCTCTACATGCAAGACACTGATCATACCCCTTGATTTTTTCCCCCATATTTTATTACGTTACAGCCTTATTCTAAAATGGATGAAATAGTTTTTTTCTGCATCAATTGACTGTACACACAACACTCCATAATGACAAAGCAAAAAGAGGTTTTTTGACATTTTTGCAAATGTATTAAAAATAAACTGATATCACATTTACATAAGTATTCCGACTCTTTACTCAGTACTTTGTTGAAGCACCCTGTCACTAGTGTAGAGCGGAGGAGGCAGTCGCAGGTTTAGAACTACTAAATTTACATAAGTATTCAGAACCTTTACTCAGTACTTTGTTGAAGCACCTTGTCACTAGTGTAGAGCGAAGGAGGCAGTCGCAGGTTTAGAACTACTAAATTTACATAAGTATTCCGACTCTTTACTCAGTACTTTGTTGAAGCACCTTGTCACTAGTGTAGAGCGGAGGAGGCAGTTGCAGGTTTAGAACTACTAAATTTACATAAGTATTCCGACTCTTTACTCAGTACTTTGTTGAAGCACCTTGTCACTAGTGTAGAGCGAAGGAGGCAGTCGCAGGTTTAGAACTACTAAATTTATATAAGTATTCCGACTCTTTACTCAGTACTTTGTTGAAGCACCTTGTCACTAGTGTAGAGCGGAGGAGGCAGTCGCAGGTTTAGAACTACTAAATTTACATAAGTATTCAGAACCTTTACTCAGTACTTTGTTGAAGCACCTTGTCACTAGGGTAGAGCGGAGGAGGCAGTCGCAGGTTTAGAACTACTACATTTATATAAGCACCATTTCTTTTATATCCTATGAACTTTACATGTTGCTGCTCATGGGTCCTTTTACATGGAAATGCCCAGAGGGGACTGATGCCTTTGTTTCCACGGCAGCTGAACCATTTCAACACCATGATCTGGATTTGTCCACTTTCACATTCTTTGAGAGATACCGGTATTCTCTATGATGAGACAACCAGCCTAGATTGTGTCAATGATCTGAGGAAGAAGCTCTTCTCCAATAGGTCATTCTAGATGGAGAACATCACAGGCTGCCCTGCTACAACATTCAAACAGAGCAGTGTACCAAGCAAGCATTTTGTCAACAAGTCTGAAAACCATCCAATTGGCACTTTCACCAGAAAGTACAGGATGGACTAAACCAGTTGATTCCTGGACACCTTTGATGACACTCTTACCAGAGGCTGACCAAGTTTACAGAGAACTCCTGATGTGTGGCAGCAAAATGATGCTGGATTGTCATCCACTCAGGGTCGGAGTTATGGGCAGGCCTTATGGGGTCTGGCCCGCCCTACCTCCTTGACCATCCAAATGAAATATATTTATTTGACAAACGTGTGCCAACAGAAACAGGCATCAAACTCAGATAAAGCATCCATGCGAGCGAAACAGCACCCCCTCTGTCTCCAGTAAATGTAGCCATGTACAGTGGGGCAAAAAAGTATTTAGTCAGCTACCAATTGTGCAAGTTCTCCCACTTAAAGAGATGAGGCCTGTAATTTTCATCATAGGTACACTTCAACTATGACAGACAAAATGAGGGAAAAAAAATCCAGAAAATCACATTGTAGAATTTTTAATGAATTTATTTGCAAATTATGGTGGAAAATAAGTATTTGGTCACCTACAAACAAGCAAGATTTCTGTCTCTCACAGACCTGTAACAACTTCTTTAAGAGGCTCCTCTGTCCTCCACTCGTTACCTGTATTAATGGCACCTGTTTGAACTTGTTATCAGTATAAAAGACCCCACTATGGCCAAGACCAAAGAGCTGTCAAAGGACACCAGAAACAAAATTGTAGACCTGCACCAGGATGGGAAGACTGAATCTGCAATAGGTAAGCAGCTTGGTTTGAAGAAGTCAACTGTGGGAGCAATTATTAGGAAATGGAAGACATACAAAACTACTGATAATCTCCCTCGATCTGGGGCTCCACGCAAGATCTCACACCGTGGGGTCAAAATGATCACAAGAACGGTGAGCAAAAATCCCAGAACCACACGGGGGGACCTAGTGAATGACCTGCAGAGATCTGGGACTAAAGTAACAAAGCCTACCATCAATAACACACTATGCCGCTAGGGACTCAAATCCTGCAGTGCCAGACGTGTCCCCCTGCTTAAGCCAGTACATGTCCAGGCCCGTCTGAAGTTTGCTAAAGAGCATTTGGATGATCCAGAAGAAGATTGGGAGAATGTCATATGGTCAGATGAAACCAAAATATAACTTTTTGGTAAAAACTCAACTCGTTGTGTTTGGAGGCCAAAGAATGCTGAGTTGCATCCAAAGAACACCATACCTACTGTGAAGCATGGGGGTGGAAACATCATGCTTTGGGGCTGTTTTTCTGCAAAGGGACCAGGACGACTGATCCGTGTAAAGGAAAGAATGAATGGGGCCATGTATCAATAGATTTTGAGTGAAAACCTCCTTCCATCAGCAAGGGCATTGAAGATGAAACGTGGCTGGGTCTTTCAGCATGACAATGATCCCAAACACACTGCCCGGGCAATGAAGGAGTGGCTTCGTAAGAAGCATTTCAAGGTCCTGGAGTGACCTAGCCAGTCTCCAGATCTCAACCCCATAGAAAATCTTTGGAAGGAGTTGAAAGTCCGTGTTGCCCAGAAACAGCCCCAAAACATCACTGCTCTAGAGGAGATCTGCATGGAGGAATGGACCAAAATACCAGCAACAGTGTGTAAAAACCTTGTGAAGACTTACAGAAAATGTTTGACCTCTGTCATTGCCAACAAAGGGTATATAACAAAGTATTGAGATAAACTTTTGTTTTTGACCAAATACTTATTCTCCACCATAATTTGCAAATAAATTCATAAAAAATCCTACAATGTGATTTTCTGGATTTTATTTTCTAATTTTGTCTGTCATAGTTGAAGTATACCTATGATGAAAATTACAGGCCTCTCTCATCTTTTTAAGTGGGAGAACTTACACAATTGGTGGCTGACTAAATACTTTTTTGCCCCACTGTGTCTGCTGTTGTCTGGCCGAAATGAGTGTGGCATGTCATACTCTTTTTGGTCAGACAGCATCAGATACATGGGATGCATATGGTAAGACCGAGGGGGCGTTGTTTTGCTCGCTCAGATGCTTTCTCTAATGAGGTAGTGTCAGCCACTTGTGAATTTTTTTAAAGTTGGCGGGCGCGCAGTGTTTTGTTCGGATGCTGGAATTATTTTGGACAAAGGTGTGAAGGTGACCTGCTGTATTTTTTTTAAGTGATTTGTTTGACAATCAGATGAAAACGTCATGACTGGCTGTGTTCATTCCACATTATAAGGGAATACATGTTTAGAGTTAAATGACATGTTTTTACTATAAAACCCATTTAAAACACAAAGGTCCCGTGGGGTAAAAGGAGCCCCTTCTTGGAAATCAAATGGCTGTCCATCTGATTCGTTCAGGTGCCGGCCCAGCACCATGTGAAACAGGACCCTAAATATTTTTTTCTTCACTAATCACAATTTAAGGAATACGTTTGTTGCATGACTTGATGTCATGTTGTTTTGAGTGAAAATGTTATGTCATAAGCTGTTTTAAATATGACTAGGGATTCATTTCCATCTCCGTTGGCGGACATTTTGGTACATTTTTAAATGAGTACCCCTTCTAGGATGTCTTCATATAATCTGAGGAATGTTTGTACCAGGCTTTTATCTGTTGCATGACAGTTTTTATTGTTCAAATACCAGCTATTATGGCAGCCATTTATAATGTGCACAATAACTTGCTTCCTGGTTACACTTGAAATGGGATCCCCTTGTTTTCATATCGTCTGAGGAATGCCTATACCAAATGTCATTTTTGTATTTGCATTGTTAAATAAATTGCTTTGCTATGTCACAGACACTGGCTTAAGGCTCTCTCCCCCTCCCTAAAATAAAAATATACTACTAGTATGGCCTACCAACCACTGTCCATGGTGCTGAAATTGGGACATGCCTATCGATGATTGGCCTTCTGCTGTGCCAGGGCTAACCTTTGCTTTAGGTAATGGATACATGTATATTGGTAGGCCTATTTGGTCATTTTCTCATGTTAAGCCTAACATTTCACAAAGCGAAACAGCCTACTTATCAGATACCAGTAGATCGTTTTTTATATATGCACAAATGTGCTGTATAGGCCACCCAAACCTTCATGACATCACACTCCCTTCCAGCTTGGATAGAAAGTTGTGCATAAAACCAGTCTATTAATGCCAAATAATTCAGTCAGTCCACCCTCAAAACAGTAGTTTAATATGGATTGTTTCATTATGCAGAATATAGCTACAGAATATACAGTGTTGAGATGCTATTTATATACTTAAAAATAAATACATATCAAACAGCCTAACACTGATGAAAAAAGTAGTCGGCTTGAGGATAAATTCAGCCACTATGTATTGTTGAACTCAGCAGGTTTTATATGGCTAACAGCCTACACAAATGGGCTGCAATATTCAAGGTAAATGAAATCCAATTTGAGAGACTTCCCTGGTGTACTGAAGTCCAACTATTTTGTAATCAAATGTTTTCTCCGGGTCGTTAGGTTCAGGGTTCCGGCCTTTATGAGTTTTAGTTTAGAAAATGATCTCTCCGCAGAAGTGACAGTTACAGGGATGTTAAAAACAGTTTCAATTTTGTTCATACTGCTGAAACGCCTTTTGACTTGTGTGGTTGCAATATCAACAGTCTCTTTTCTCTGGTCTATCTTGGCATGCAGCATTTCAATCGTGTGCAGTGTTAATGCATTAGACTCTCAGTCTAACATGCTGACCACATACATGTTATTCAGTCATTGCATCCACACTTCTTGCGCACGTCAACGAGCGTCTGCATAGCCAGGTGCTAAAATAGATCTTGGTTCTATTGGTGATGCTTTAGGCGCTGCAAATCTCGCCTCTCCCATCTCCTCATTGGTTTATAGGAGCATAGTAGGGATGCACGATATATTGGTAAGCATATCTGAATCGGACGATATTAGCTAAAAATGCCAACATCGGCATTGGCCCGATTTATTTTAATTTAATGCCGATGTGCAAAACCCATGTAAAGGCTGACGTGCATACCTATATAACGTAGGTAGGTGACGTGCATACCTATATAACGTAGGTAGATGATGTGCATACCTATATAACATAGGTAGATGACGTGCATACCAATATAACATAGGTAGATGACGAGCATACCTATATAACGTAGGTAGATGACATAATGACACATTGAAAAATACAGCGCTACACGTGCAACACAGCATTCCTGATCAAGCCCACAAGGTCTGCAGTGTGGATCTATTTTGAAGTTTGAAAGGAAGATAACAAAAAGACCATATGCAACGTTCGCTGTCTTGAAAGATGTTGGCTTTCGCCGACTGGTTAAAACCTTTTGGGGCTGAGATCCCGCTAACGGAATCGATAGGACAACAGCCAGTGAAAGTGCAGGGCGCCAAATTCAAACAACAGAAATCTCATAATTAAAATTCCTCAAACATACAAGTATTTTACACCATTTTAAAGATACACTTCTTGTTAATCCCACCACAGTGTCCGATTTCAAATAGGCTTTACGGCGAAAGCACCACAAACGATTATGTTAGGTCAGAGCCAAGTCACATAAAAACACATCCATTTTTACAGCCAAAGAGAGGAGATACAAAAAGCAGAAATAGAGAAAAATGAATCACTAAGTGGAGTCATATGTCTACAATTGGAGATGCAGCCAATAATTTATAGCAATGTTTGGGTTCTTATGAATGTTTTTGCTTTCTAGTCAGTCACGTGATTTCTTGGAACTGCTGTGTTGAGTTCCTGCGGTGACTACCTTACTGACGCAAGCTGACTAAAGCTATATCTTACAACGCCTGGATAGGTATTTAATGTCAGCTAACCACATCATATTGTAACGACCCTGGGTTTATAACCGGGGAAATCGACTCTGCCGCACGAGCATGCTTTTGACTTGCTCCCTGCTGTTTCATTACACTGGTGTCAGAAGTGGGATTGGACCTTGCATCCACAACAGTGCGTGTCCTTGGCCGGTGAGCGCGTTCCTGTAAGATGTAGAGCCGCAAGCTAGCGCGAGGACGCGCTCTTTGAAAGGAGGGAGTAGTGTAACGACCCTGGGTTTATTACCGCTGAAATCGACTCTGCTGCACGGGTATGCTTTTGCGGCACAGTCGATAGCGCGCCGGACATCGGGTTAGGAGGTCAAGTGTTCAAGACTTGCTCCCTGCTGTTTCATTACAATATGATAGTTCCATCTGGAAGATGTGGCACGCAACCTTTGGCAAATCCTGCATATCTTTTCAGACAGAACCTCGACCATTTTATTCGTCCAAGTAGAGTGACACAGAATGGTCATAAAGCATCATGAAACTTATATAAAACATGATGAAGAAAATATGATTGTAAAGAATTTATTGCAAAAACAAAGGATTTAAGAAACTAACGTAAAACGAAAGGAATCTTCTTGGCAGGGAGAAAAATAATTTGAATAAATGTGGGTTTTGACACTTATGTAGGTGTCATAACCAGGCATAAAATAACGATATACATTGGAGTTGCTTACCAAGACTACAATGAATGTTCCTGAGTGGCCTAGTTAGTTTCAACTTAAATAGGTTTGAACATATATGGCAAGACTTAAAAATGGCTGTCTAGCAATGATCAACAACCAACTTGACAGAGCTTGATGAGCTGTAAAAATAATAATGTTCAAATATTGTACAGTTCAGGTGTGCAAAGCTCTCAGAAACGTACCCAGAAAGACTCACAGCTGAGTGAGTCTCTTATTTTCTTTACTGTTTTTATGCTGAGAATCTTGTCAATTAAAACATATTTTATTTATAATACCAATAAATAAAATATGTCTTGAAAGCACGTAAGTAGCTAACTACTAAACCCTTCTGCTGGCTAGGATATTGGTTGGTCTGTTGCTAGATGAAATTTTAATTCATTATGGAGATGCGTCTCTATTTTTATCCAGAAACAAACCTTTCCCCAAGATACTTGTAGAGATCTGAGAAGACATGAATGATTACTATGGTGATAGCTTCACCTTGCCCTCTGATAGGCTAGGTGGAATTTCATTATTGCTTCAACCTGTCCAATCCTCTCAGATCTCCACCAGTGCTGTATAGGAAGAGTTGTTTCTGGACAGGGGCTCTGTTTTTTTTCTACTAGAACCCTTCCTCTACATGCAAGGCACTTCTGATTAGCTTGTTACTGTAAGTATCATCATTGGTAGATACAGCTTTAATAAACTGTCATCATTAAATCAATCATAAGGCCCTTCTTACATCAGCCTATGTCGAAGTGCTGTACAGAAACCCAGCCTAAAACCCCAAACAGTAAGCAATGCAGGTGTAGAAGCATGGTGGCTAGGAAAAACTCCCTAGAAAGGCCAAAACCTAAAAAGAAACCTAGAGAGGAACCAGGCTATGAGGGGTGGCCAGTCCTCCTCTGGCTGTGCCGGGTGGAGATTATAACAGAATATGGCCAAGATGTTCAAATGTTCATAGACAACAGCAGGGTCAAATAATAATCACCACAGTGGTTGTAGAGGGTGCAACAAGTCAGCACCTCCGGAGTAAATGCACCTCCGGAGTAAATGTCAGTTGGCTTTTCAAAGCCTATCATTCAGAGTATCTCTTCCTCTCTACCGTTGATAACAGCAGGTCTGGGACAAGTTAGCAGATCAAGGTAGAAGGTCAGGGTTCCAAAGCCAAAGCCAGAACAATTGAAACTGTAGCAGCAGCACGACCAGGTGGACTTGGGACAGCAAGGAGTCATCAGCCCATATAGTCCTGAGACATGGACCTAGGGCTCAGGTCATCTGAGAGAAAGAAAGAAAGAGAGAGAGAGAATTAGATAGAGCATACTTAAATTCACACAGGACACCGGATAAGACAGGAGAAATACTCCAGATATAACAGACTGACCCTAGCCCCCCGACACAAACTATTGCAGCATAAATACTGGAGGCTGAGACAGGAGGGTTCAGGAGACACTGTGGCCCCGTCTTGACGATACCCCTGGACAGGGCCAAAAAGGCAAGATATAACCCCACCCACTTTTCCAAAGCACAGCCCCCACACCACTAGAGGGATATCTTCAACCTCCAACTTACTACCCTGAGACAAGGCCGAGTATAGGCCACGAAGATCTCCCCCACGGCACGAACCCAATGGGGGGGGGTGCCAACTCAGACAGGAAGATATCGTCAGTGACTCAACCCACTCAAGTGACGCACCCCTCCTAGGGACTCCTGGGCCAGACTACACTCAATCATAGGACCTACTGAAGAGATGAGTCTTCAATAAAGACAAAGGTTGAGACTGGGTCTGCGTCTCTCACATGGATAGGCAGACCATTCCATAAAAATGGAGCTTTATAGGAGAAAGCCCTGACTCCAGCTGCTTGCTTAGAAATTGTAGGGACAGTCAGGAGGCCTGCGTTTTGTGACCGTAGCATACGTGTAGGTATGTACGGAAGGACCAAATCGGAAAGATAGGTAGGTGCAAGCCCATGTAATGCTTCGTAGGTTAGCAATGAAACCTTGAAAACAGCCCTAGCTTTAACAGGAAGCCAGTGTAGAGAGGCTAGCACTGGGGTAATTTGATCACATTTTTTGGTTCTAGTCAAGCACTAACTGAAGTTTATCCAGGTAGCCGGAAAGTAGAGCATTGCAGTAGTCTAACCTAGTGACAAAAGCATGGATACATTTTTCTGCGTCATTTTGGTCAAGAACGTTTCTGATTTTTGCAATGTTACGTAGATGGGAAAAAAGCTGTCCTTGACAGTCTTGATATGTTCGTCAAAAGAGAGATCAGGGTCCAGAGTAACACCGAGGTCCTTCACAGTTTTATTTGAGACGACTGTACAACCATTCAAGGTTAATTGTCAAGGTTAATTGTCAGATTCAACAGAAGATCTCTTTGTTTCTTGGGACCGAGAACTAGCATCTCTGTTTTGTTGGAGTTTAAAAATAGAACATTTGCCGCCATCCACTTCCCTAAGTTTGAAACACAGGCTTCCAGGGAGGGCAATTTTGGGGCTTCACCATGTTTCATCGAAATATACAGCTGTGTGTCGTCCACATAGTATTGAAAGATAACATTGATTCCGATTGACATCACCAAGAGGTAACATAGTGAAGACAATAGTGGTGCTAAAACGGAGCCTTGAGGAACACACCGAAATTTACTGTTGATTTGTCAGAGGACAAACCATCTACAAAGACAAACTGATATCTTTTTGACAGATATGATCTAAACCAGGCCAGAACTTGTCCTTGTAGACCAATTTGGGTTTCCAATCTCTCCAAAAGAATGTGGTGATCGATGGTATCAAAAGCAGCACTAACGTCTAGGATCCCAAGGACAGAGGCAGAGCCTCGGTCTAACGCCTTTAAAAGGTAATTTACCACCTTCGCAGTCTCAGTGCTATGATAGGGTCTAAAACCACACTGAAGTGTTTCGTATACATTAATTGTTTTCAGGAAGGCAGTGAGTTGCTGTACAACAGGTTTTTCAAAACTTTTTAAGAGGAATGGGAGATTCGATATAGGCCAATAGTTTTTTATATTTTCTGGGTTAAGGTTTGGCTTTATTACTGCCACTTTTAGTGAGTTTGGTACACATCTGGTGGATAGAGAGACATTTATTATGTTCAACATAGGCGGGCCAAGCACAGGAAGCAGCTCATTCAGTAGTTTAGTTGGAATAGGGTCCAGTATGCAGCTTGAAGGTTTAGAGGTCATGATTATTTTCATCAATGTGTCAAGAGATATAGTTTTACAAAACTTTAGTCTCCCTTGATCCTAGGTCTTGGCAGTGAGGAATACACAGATTTAAAGAGGAGTCCATAATTAGCTTTTTTGCTTGTCCATAATTTGCTCAAGACCCAGAGTCTCGAGCTTAATGACGAGTTTGGAGGGTACTATGGTGTTAAATCCTTGTTCATGCTACATAATGATCCCTCACTGGTCTGGGTGGTGCTGGAGATTTGCATTTCATTCAACCAGGTGCTTCTTCTTCCCTCAAACCCCTCTTCCTATAACCCTCTATGATACAGGTATCCTCTCAGTGTGTCTGCGCTTTATCAGCTTGTGTCATTTTGAAACATCATGAAAAGCAATTCTCCTTATTTATTGTACAAATAATAACTCTCAAAGTTCTGTGTGAGAGAGAGTGAGAAGTGAGAGATGGTGAGAGAGTGAAAGAGTGTGAAAGAGTATGTGTGTGACTGAATGACTATAGTTTGTCCCCTAATGTCTGTTTTGTAATGTTAATGGTTCGCTGGTTATTTTCCTGTACCCGTGTGTGAGATATTAGAGAACTGAGTGTAATAATTGAATATAAAGTGAGTGAGGTGTATATAGTCTTTACTATATATATATTTTTTAACACTGTTGATGATAATCGCTGCACTCTTGATTACATAGGGCTGCTGGTTCCTTGTCTGACTGTCTGAAATGGCACCCTATTTCACTGATTTTTACCTAAGCTCCATGGGCCCTTATCAAAAGTACTGCACTATATAGGGAATATGATGCCATTTTGCCTGGGGTCCCCAGAGCGGTATATCATTTTTTCTCCCTCTGCTGGCCTGGAGGATCCAGACAGACCAGGCCACTGTGGCTCACATGGCTGTGTCTCAATACTCTTAAATGGCTTCCTTTCCTTATATTCCTTAATTCTAGAAGAAGCTATACATGACCTGACCAGGAAAGCTCCAGGCCTTAGTTAAAGACCTGGAAGTTTTCCTAGTAAGGTCACATTGTGGGGAAAAGGTCCTTTCCATATTTATATTATATTAAATCTCATCACGGACAACTTGCACGTTTGATCTAATTAGCTTCTTTTAAACTACTTACTACTTTTTTAGCTACTTTGCTACTACTTAGCATGTTAGCTAAATCTTCCCCTAACCCTAACCTTAACCCTTTAACCTAACTCCTAAACTTAACCCCAGGGGCGTAGCCAGTGGGGTGTCCAGGTTTGCACTGGAAACCGCTGCCATCTGATTGGCCACACCGGGTGCCACCCCAAAATATAATGTTCTACATGCAGTTTGATGCTGATTGACATCTCATTTCACCTCTTGTTGAAAGAAGCATTTATTTTGACGTCCAACTGTTTTAAGGTTTAGCATCGGGTTTAGGTTTCCTGAACAACTTTTACGAAGGATGAGTCGCTGTATAATTTAACGTTAGATCTTTGGCTCCGTTAAGAGACAGTTATTAATCAGATAACCTCTAGCGTCGAGAAATCCCATATCCGGGAGCGTAATCATAGCCTCCAGCCCATTACCATAACGCAACGTTTCCTATTCATGAAAATCGCAAATTAAATGAAATAAATATATACAAACACAAGCTTAGCCTTTTGTTAACAACACTGTCATCTCAGATTTTCAAAATATGCTTTTCAACCAAAGCTACACAAGCATTTCTGTAAGAGTATTGATAGCCTAGCATAGCATTAAGCCTAGCATTCAGCAGGCAACATTTTCACAGTAACAAGAAAAGCATTCAAATAAAATAATTTACCTTTGAAGAACTTCGGATGTTTTCAATGACGAGACTCTTAGTTAGACAGCAAATGTTCAATTTTTCCAAAAATATTATTTGTGTAGACGAAATAGCTCCGTTTTGTTCATCACGTTTGGCTAAGAAAAACACCGGAATATGCAGTCACTTACAACGCCAAACTTTTTTCCAAATTAGCTCCATAATATCGACAGAAACATGGCAAACGTTGTTTAGAATCAATCCTCATAGTGTTTTTCACATATCTATTCGATAATCTATCAGTGGTGGCAGTTGCCTTCTCACCAGAAGAAAACGGAAAAATACTGCAGCTGGAGATTACGCAATAATTGCGACGGAGGACACCAAGCGACCACCTGGTAGATGTAGTCTCTTATGGTCAATCTTCCAATGATATGCCTACAAATACGTCACAATGCTGCAGACACCTTGGGGAAAACGTGGAAAACATAAGCTGACTCCTAGCTCCTTCACAGCCATATAAGGAGTCATTGCCATGAGGCGGTTTCAAAAAATGCGGCACTTCCTGATTGGATTTTTATCTGGGTTTTTTCTGTAACATCAGTTCTGTGGCACTCACAGACAATATCTTTGCAGTTTTGGAAATGTCAGAGTGTTTTCTTTCCAAAGCTGTCAATTATAGCATCTTTTCGTGACAAAATATCTTGTTTAAAACGGGAACGTTTTTCATCCAACAATTAAAATAGCGCCCCCTATATCCAATAAGAGAGACACCAGATATGCTGTTCCAAAAGGGCCCAATGTTAGGCCAGGCCTAAACTTTAAACTACACATTTTAGTTAGCAGCTGTTAGTATCTAATCTTGTGGATCCCTTAATTATACATTTCCATAGAGATATGACATTATTTAATGTGTATTTCAGACATTTCAAGATCCACAGATGAGGGTCCTGTCTGCACGGATTAAAAACAGTGCAATATTTGCATTTTGTGTGTAATATAATGCACATTGTTTGAATTTGGTGCTTCTCGATACTGTAAAATCAGTGCCTGACCCAGTTTTTTGCTGAAAACAAAGTTTTCAAAAACAAAGTGGCATAGTTAAAGTGGCTAGTGATACATGTATTACATAAGGATACAGTCGATGATATAGAGTACAGTATATACGTATGCATATGAGATGAATAATGTAGGGTAAGTAACATTATATAAGGTAGCATTGTTTAAAGTGGCTAGTGATATATTTACATAATTTCCCATCAATTCCCATTATTAAAGTGGCTGGAGTTGAGTCGGTGTGTTGGCAGCTGCCCCTCAATGTTAGTGGTGGCTGTTTAACAGTCTGATGGCCTTGAGATAGAAGCTGTTTTTCAGTCTCTCGGTCCCAGCTTTGATGCACCTGTACTGACCTCGCCTTCTGGATGATAGCGGGGTGAACAGGCAGTGGCTCGGGTGGTTGATGTCCTTGATGATCTTTATGGCCTTCCTGTGACATCGGGTGGTGTAGGTGTCCTGGAGGGCCGGTAGTTTGCCCCCGGTGATGCGTTGTGCAGACCTCACCACCCTCTGGAGAGCCTTACGGTTGAGGGCGGAGCAGTTGCCGTACCAGGCGGTGAAACAGCCCGCCAGGATGCTCTCGATTGTGCATCTGTAGAAGTTTGTGAGTGCTTTTGGTGACAAGCCGAATTTCTTCAGCCTCCTGAGGTTGAAGAGGCGCTGCTGCGCCTTCTTCACAATGCTGTCTGTGTGAGTGGACCAATTCAGTTTGTCTGTGATGTGTATGCCGAGGAACTTAAAACTTTCTACCCTCTCCACTACTGTTCCATCGATGTGGATAGGGGGGTGTTCCCTCTGCTGTTTCCTGAAGTCCACAATCATCTCCTTAGTTTTGTTGACGTTGAGTGTGAGGTTATTTTCCTGACACCACACTCCGAGGGCCCTCACCTCCTCCCTGTAGGCCGTCTCGTCGTTGTTGGTAATCAAGCCTACCACTGTTGTGTCGTCCGCAAACTTGATGATTGAGTTGGAGGCGTGCGTGGCCACGCAGTCGTGGGTGAACAGGGAGTACAGGAGAGGGCTCAGAACGCACCCTTGTGGGGCCCCAGTGTTGAGGATCAGCCGGGAGGAGATGTTGTTGCCTACCCTCACCACCTGGGGGCGGCCCGTCAGGAAGTCCAGTACCCAGTTGCACAGGGCGGGGTCGAGACCCAGGGTCTCGAACTTGATGACGAGCTTGGAGGGTACTATGGTGTTGAATGCCGAGCTGTAGTCAATGAACAGCATTCTCACATAGGTATTCCTCTTGTCCAGATGGGTTAGGGCGGTGTGCAGTGTGGTTGAGATTGCATCATCTGTGGACCTATTTGGGCGGTAAGCAAATTGGAGTGGGTCTAGGGTGTCAGGTAGGGTGGAGGTGATATGGTCCTTGACTAGTCTCTCAAAGCACTTCATGATGACGGAAGTGAGTGCTACGGGGCGGTAGTCGTTTAGCTCAGTTACCTTAGCTTTCTTGGGAACAGGAACAATGGTGGCCCTCTTGAAGCATGTGGGAACAGCAGACTGGTATAGGGATTGATTGAATATGTCCGTAAACACACCGGCCAGCTGGTCTGCGCATGCTCTGAGGGCGCGGCTGGGGATGCCGTCTGGGCCTGCAGCCTTGCGAGGGTTAACACGTTTAAATGTCTTACTCACCTCGGCTGCAGTGAAGGAGAGACCGCATGTTTTCGTTGCAGGCCGTGTCAGTGGCACTGTATTGTCCTCAAAGCGGGCAAAAAAGTTATTTAGTCTGCCTGGGAGCAGGACATCCTGGTCCGTGACTGGGCTGGATTTCTTCCTGTAGTCCGTGATTGACTGTAGACCCTGCCACATGCCTCTTGTGTCTGAGCCGTTGAATTGAGATTCTACTTTGTCTCTGTACTGACGCTTAGCTTGTTTGATAGCCTTGCGGAGGGAATAGCTGCACTGTTTGTATTCGGTCATGTTACCAGACACCTTGCCCTGATTAAAAGCAGTGGTTCGCGCTTTCAGTTTCACGCGAATGCTGCCATCAATCCACGGTTTCTGGTTAGGGAATGTTTTAATCGTTGCTATGGGAACGACATCTTCAACGCACGTTCTAATGAACTCACACACCGAATCAGCGTATTCGTCAATGTTGTGACCAAAGTGATGGTGAGAGCTTCAAAAAAGCTATGTTTTATCAGGTGCTTGACAGTCTTGACAGAGGCGTTTTTCAAAGAAGAATTGTGAGATAATGCAAGGGGTCCAGTCTCTCAACCCAAAGAGAACAGCATTTTTGAATGAGGAGCTTCTGTTTGACTTTGCTCAGACCTTTGAGTCAGATTTAGAGGACCTCAAACATGAGGTTCATCAAACCAGGGGGCTTCTCGATAGGAGAGAAAAAAGTGAAAGAGACAGACCATCTACTCTCCTTTACTTTGTTGTGCTTCTAGAACCTTCTAAAGAGGTCTTCCATGAGCTATTTCGACTTTGCAAGATTTCTGTTGTTACACCAGTCAGCAGTGCTTCTTGCGAGAGAAGCTTCTCAGCTCTAAAACTGATTAAAACCCACCTCAGGATAACCGTGGTTGATGACAGGTTAAGTCACCTCGGAATTCTCAGTGTTGAGTCAAGGAGGGAAATGTATTTATAAAGCCCTTCTTACATCAGCTGATATCTCAAAGTGCTGTACAGAAACCCAGCCTAAAACCCCAAACAGCAAGCAATGCAGGTGTAGAAGCAAATGCAATTTGAAAATCACATCAAACACATCATCACAACAGTGTAGTTATTTTAACACTCACCTCACCGTGATTGGTAAATTTGAAGAACCAACGGGTTGAAACTGAGTGGAAAAGATGATCGTTGTGGATGTTGTTTCAAAGCCGAACACAACTAAATGGACAGCATTTTCTAAGGCGATGATTTATTCAAACAAACACTCGAACACATATTAGAGCGTATGCATATGCGTACTTTAGACCTGTAGAGCCCAACTTAATTAAAATAATGATTGTGCTGTTATACAATACATATTATGCATGACATAAACATAAAAAAACTGATTCAAGATGTCTTTGGTAGATAATTGGTTTAGCATGTACATAAAATAAAAAATAGTAGCAATTACATTTAAGTGTATACTTTTTAGTGTGCATACTGAATGGACTGGTTAACTTATGCTAAGCTACAAACTTTTTATCCATGAGTCTTGGAGATAACGTATAGACCTGGGCGATGCTTTTGGTTCATTGATTGTGCAAGGCGCCTTACAGAGTTATCCATCAATACATTTGCATTTGATATTGAATTGCCTAATAATTGGGCTAGCTTAATATTTCTATAATGAATTGTCTGATAAATAACCTTTAACTATATTTTAATAATTAATTGGCTGAGACATTACTTTTAACTACAGAATATCTCACCACCATGCGTTTCTATCTCCTCCTCTCTTCTTCATTATTTTCTCAAACACAGTGAGGGGTTGGCAACAGCTTAATGAAATATATTTGTTGTGAAAACATGTTACAAACAATGTTTTTTATTTTTTATTTCACCTTTATTTAACCAGGTAGGGTAGTTGAGAACAAGTTCTCATTTGCAACTGCGACCTGGCCAAGATAAAGCGTAGCAATTCGACACATACAACAACACAGAGTTACACATGGAATAAACAAAACATACAGTCAATAATACAGTAGAACAAAATAAATCAAAAAGTCTATATACAGTGTGTGCAAATGAGGTAAGTTAAGGAAATAAATAGGCTGTGGTGGCGAAGTAATTACAATATTGCAATTAAACACTGGAATGGTAGATCGGCAGAAGATGAATGTGCAGGTTGAGATACTGGGGTGCAAAGGAGCAAAATAAATAAATAAATAAATACCAGTATGGGGATGAGGTAGGTAGATAGATGGGCTGTTAACAGATGGGCTATGTACATGTGCAGTGATCTGTGAGCTGCTCTGACAGCTGGTGCTTAAAGCTAGTGA
This sequence comes from Oncorhynchus mykiss, assembly GCF_013265735.2. NCBI lineage: Eukaryota > Metazoa > Chordata > Actinopteri > Salmoniformes > Salmonidae > Oncorhynchus > Oncorhynchus mykiss. The sequence goes on along the minus strand of NC_048583.1, from coordinate 1,018,035 downwards.
GGGAGATGTGAGTCTCCAGCTTCAGAAATTTTTTAAATTAGTTCCAGTCATGGGCAGCAGAGAACTGGAAGGAAAGACGACCAAAGGAGGAATCGGCTTTGGGGGTGACCAGTGAGATATACCTGCTGGAGCGCGTGCTACGAGTGGGTGCTGCTATGGTGACCAGTGAGCTGAGATAAGGAGGGGCTTTACCTAGCAGAGACTTGTAGATAACCTGTAGCCAGTGGGTTTGGCGACGAGTATGAAGCGGGGGCCAACCAACGAGAGCGTACAGGTCACAATGGTGGGTAGTGTATGGGGCTTTGGTGACAAAACGGATGGCACTGTGATAGACTGCATCCAATTTGCTGAGTAGAGTGTTGGAGGCTATTTTATAGATGACATCACCGAAGTTGAGGATCGGTAGGATGGTCAGTTTTACGAGGGTATGTTTGGCAGCATGAGTGAAGGATGCTTTGTTGCGATATAGGACGCCGATTCTAGATTTAATTTTGGATTGGAGATGCTTAATGTGAGTCTGGAAGGAGAGTTTACAGTCTAAAATCACCAGTAGCAAGAGCAACATCATTGATGTATATAGAAAAGAGAGTCGGCCCAAGAATTGAACCCTGTGGCACACCCATAGAGACTGTCAGAGGTCTGGAAACAGGCCCTCCAATTTGACACACAGAACTCTATCAAAGAAGTATTTGGTAAACCAGGCGAGGCAATCATTTGAGAATCCAAGGCTGTCGAGTCTGCCAATAAGAATGTTGTGATTGACAGAGTTGAAAGCCTTGGCCAGGTCGATGGATACGGCTGCACAGTAATGTCTCTTATCAATGGCGGTTATGATGTCATTTAGAACCTTGAGCGTGGCTGAGGAGCACCCATAACCAGCTCTGAAACCAGATTGCATAGCGGAGAAGGTATTGTGGTATTCGAAATGGTCAGTAATCTGTTTGTTAAAACCTCTTGAAACTAGGGGGCACTATTTTTATTTTTGGAAAAATAACGTTCCCAAAGTAAACGGCCTATTTTTCAGGATCAGATGCTAGAATATGCATATAATTGACAGATTAGGATAGAAAAGACTCTAAAGTTTCCAAAACTGTAAAAATATTTTCTGTGAGTATAACAGAACTGATATAGCAGGCGAAAGCCTGAGAAAAATCCAATCAGACAGTGACTCTTATTTAGAAACCTCTGCGTTCCTATGTGTCCCTATTGAGCAGTGAAAGGGATATCAACCAGATTCCTTTTTCTATGGCTTCCCTAATGTGTTTAGTATCACAAGACATAGTTTCAGGCTTTTATTTTGAAAAATGAGCGTGAACGACAACATTGCGTCAGTGGTCAGCTGGTGGCTCTTGAGGATTGATTTGTGCATAATAGACAAATGCGGCAATTGTTTCTCTCGCTCCTACTAAGAAGCCAACTGTCCCGGTTGATATATTATCGAATAGATATTTGAAAAACACCTTGAGGATTGATTATAAAAAAACGTTTGCCATGTTTCTGTCAATATTATAGATCTAATTTGGAATATTTTTCACCGTTGTTGTGACCTCAATTTCCGGTCGATTTCTCAGCCAAACGTGAAGAACAAACGGAGGTATTTCGGCTCCAAAAACAATCTTTATGGAACAAAAGGAACATTTGCTGTCTAACTGGGAGTCTCGTGAGTGAAAACATCCGAAGCTCATCAAAGGTAAACGATTTAATTTGATTGCTTTTCTGATGTTCGTGACCAAGTTACCTGGTGCTAGCTGGACATTATGCTATGCTATGCTATCGATAAACTTACACAAATGCTTGTCTTGCTTTGGCTGTAAAGCATAATATCAAAATCTGAGATGACAGGGTGATTAACAAAAGGCTAAACTGTGTTTCAATATATTTCACTTGTGATTTCATGAATCTGAATATTTTCTAGTAAGATTTTTTTGTCCGTTGCGTTATGCTAATTAGTGTCAGTTGATGACAATTCTCCCGATTCCGGGATGGGTAGTTCTAAGAGGTCGTTTGTTAACTTGGCTTTCGAAGACCTTAGAAAAACAGGGTAGGATTGATATAGGTCTGTAGCAGTTTGGGTCTAGAGTGTCACCCCCTTTGAAGAGGGGATGACCACGGCAGCTTTCCAATCTTTGGGAATCTCAGACGATACGAAAGAGAGGTTGAACAGGCTAGTAATAGGGGTTGCAACAATTTCGGCAGATAATTTTAGAAAGAGAGGGTCCAGATTGTCTAATCCGGCTGATTTGTAGGCGTCCAGATTTTGCAGCTCTTTCAGAACATCAGCTATCTGGATTTGGGTAAAGGAGAAATGGTGGGGGTTTTCGCGGGTTGATGTGGAGGGTGCCGGGCAGTTGACCGGGGTAGGGGTAGCCATGTGGAAGGCATGGCCAGCCGTAGAGAAATGCTTATTCAAATTCTCAATTATAGTGGATTTATCGGTGGTGACAGTGTTTCCTAGCCTCAGAGCAGTGGGCAGCTGGGAGGTGGTGCTCTTATTCTCCATGGACTTTACAGTGTCCCATAACTTTTTTGAGTTAGTACTACAGGATGCAAATTTCTGTTTGAAAAATCTTGCTTTAGCTTTTCTAACTGCCTGTGTATATTTGTTCTTAACTTCCCTGAAAAGTTGCATATCACCGGGGCTATTCGATGCTAATGCAAAACGCCACAGGATGTTTTTGTGCTGGTCAAGGGCAGACAGGTCTGGAGTGAACCAAGGACTATATCTATTCCTAGTTCTACATTTTTTGAGAGGGGCATGCTTATTTAAGATGGTGAGGAAGGCACTTTTAAAGAATAGCCAGGCATCATCTACTGACGGGATGAGGTCAATGTCATTCCAGGATACCCCGGACAGGTGTATTTGGAGGGCGAGTTAGTTAGGATGACATCTACAGTGGGGCAAAAAAGTATTTAGTCAGCCACCAATTGTGCAAGTTCTCCCACTTAAAAAGATGAGAGGACTGTAATTTTCATCACAGGAACACTTCAACTATGACAGACAAAATGCGATTTTTTTCTCCAGAAAATCACATTGTAGGATTTTTAATGAATTTATTTGCAAATTATGGTGGAAAATAAGTATTTGGTCAATAACAAAAGTTTATCTCAATACTTTGTTATATACCCTTTGTTGGCAATGACAGAGGTCAAACGTGTTCTGTAAGTCTTCACAAGGTTTTCACACACTGTTGCTGGTATTTTGGCCCAATACTCCATGCAGATCTCCTCTAGAGCAGTGATGTCTTGGGGCTGTTGCTGGGCAACACGGACTTTCAACTCCCTCCAAAGATTTTCTATGGGGTTGAGATCTGGAGACTGGGTAGGCCACTTCAGGACCTTGAAATGTCTGAGACCAGCCATCCAGACAGCTGATGAAACTGAGGAGTATTTCTGTCTGTATTAAAGCCCTTTCGTGGGGAAACTCATTCTGATTGGCTGGGCCCCTGCCCAGTCATACGAAATCCATAGATTGGGGCCTAATTATTATTTAACCTTTATTTAACGAGGCAGATCAGTTAAGAACACATTCTTGTTTACAATGATGGTTTACCGTGGAACACTGCCTTGTTAAGGGCAGAAAGACAGATTTTTACCTTGTAAAATGTAGCACTGTTCACAGGCTCTGATGCTTTGATTAACATCCTGATGAGAAACCACAGCCAAATCCAAAGAAGAAGTGATGATGTTTAGTGTAATTATTCGACTATCTTCATAATTTTGCATACTCTGTCTTATTACCTGTTCTACTTTGTCTAAAAGCTCTCTGACCTGATTGGTATCGCACTTAACATCATTGTTGAACACTTGGAAACTGCCTTCCCATTTCTGAACAAAATTCTTCAGGTTTTGGTCTTCTCTAAAAAAACAGCTCTACGGAAGTGTCTCCATAACTAAAAAGCACTATGGTATATTCACTGACAGAGGGACTTAACATCTTCTCCAGTGTCTCCATCACTCTCTTCTCTTGCTCTGTGAAGCGGCCCAGCTGAATGACCGGTAGGAAGGCATGGGGACCTGGTGTTAGAGAGAGACAAAGACCTCTCAATCTAATCTCTGACTTCCTCTTCAGAGAGGTCACTGTTGAGCAGACCTGGAGTGTCCACAACCATCACTGTCCTCCCACACAGCCCCGTCTCTCTCTCTGCTCTCACTCTTCAGGGTCAGTGACTTGGGACTGATTCTGGAATCAAACAGCTTTTGGCCCATGATGGTGTTTCATGCTGCACTCTTCTCCAATCCACTCAGACCAACCAAAACCAGTCTCAGGTCATTGCTGATTTCAGCTTCTGAAAGCAACAGTAAGTAGACGAGAGAAGAGATTTGTATGGCCTTAGTGATGAGCAAAATGGAATACTGCTGCTCAGAGACGTACATGAGTAGGATCACAGATGAATAATAAAACAAATATGGGCATTATTCCTATCTCAATAACTCATGTATAGATCAGTAAAAAAACTATAATTATGAATTGAAAGATCAATGCATCTGTCAACTTGCACTATACTACATTACATTGTGTTCATTTTCATTAATTAGGTCATTTCAAAATGCATTTATGTGCTTGTATTAATCAATATGCTTTAGTATATGTAATTCCCAAACATTCTAAGAATTTATGAAAAAGTGAAAATTACCTTATCCAATTGCTTACTTGTCAGAAAATGTAAAAATTAAAATGTCATTCTTCCTGGGGGTCTATATAAACAGATTTTAATACGATTTCATGTTGCTAAAATGCTCTCCAGCAGCCTGACACCTGCGCCTCTCCCCCCTTAGGGGGAAATTCTTTCTCCACGTGCCAACCCTAAACTGCCAGTCCCTCCCCTGCACCCCGAGCTAGGGCGAACCCTCGCCCTCCTCCGGTACCCCGACCACGACCTGCAGAAAGTGGAGGAAGAAGAGGTGGTGGAGGAGGAAGGACAAAGGAAGGACGGTGGAGGATGAAAGGAGGACGGAGAAGGGAGGGATGGTGGAGGATGAAAGGAGGACGGAGAAGGGAGGGATGGTGGAGGATGAAAGGAGGAAGGAGAAGGGAGGGATGGTGGAGGATGAAAGGAGGACGGAGAAGGGAGGGATGGTGGAGGATGAAAGGAGGAAGGAGAAGGGAGGGATGGTGGAGGATGAAAGGAGGACGGAGAAGGGAGGGATGGTGGAGGATGAAAGGAGGAAGGAGAAGGGAGGGATGGTGGAGGATGAAAGGAGAAGGGAGGGATGGTGGAGGATGAAAGGAGGAAGGAGAAGGGGGGGATGGTGGAGGATGAAAGGAGAAGGGAGGGATGGTGGAGGATGAAAGGAGAAGGGAGGGATGGTGGAGGATGAAAGGAGGAAGGAGAAGGGAGGGACGGTGGAGGATGAAAGGAGGACGGAGAAGGGAGGGATGGTGGAG
>NC_048583.1:900149-1010149 GCF_013265735.2 Oncorhynchus mykiss | reverse complement strand
CTGCACGTGTGTGTGTGCTTGCACGTGTGTGTGTGTGTGTGCCTGCACGTGTGTCAGAGGGAGAGATAGTATGTGTGTCAGAGGGAGAGATAGTATGTGTGTGACTGAATGACGAAGGTTTGTCCCCTGATGTCTGTATTGAAATGTTAAATGTTCGCTGGTCATTTCCCCGTACCTGTGTGTGAGAGATTAGAGAACTGAGTGTAATAATTGTATATAAAGTGATGAGGTGTACATCATCTTTACTCTGTTTTACACTATTGATGATAATCTTTGCACTTTTGATTTCATAGGCCTGCTGGTTCTTTGTCTGTTTGGGATGAAATGGCACCCTATTCCATATATAGCGTACTACTTTGAACAAAGCCCCATGTGTTCTGGTCAAAAGTAGTGCATTATATATGGAATAGGATGCCAATTTGTCAGTTGGTCCCAGAGTTTAGGATTTTATTTTCTCCCTCTGCTGGCCTGGAGGATCCAGACAGACTAGGCCGCCATGGCTCACATGTCTGTGTCTCAATAACCGTCAATGGCTTCCATTCCTCGTAACCTTTACTTCTAGGAGAAGCTATACAGGACCTGACCAGGGAAAACTCCAGGCCTTAGTTATAGACCTGGAGGTTTTCCCAGTCAGGTCACTGGTCAAGAAAAGAGAGTCTCTTTATTACTTCACTGTTTAAACAGCATGATTTACAGTCTGGACAACTGTGTGCATCCATATAAATAATTCCACTGTTCTGTCCCATATTGATGATGTCATATTGACAATGGTATGAACACCAACCCATTTGTTCAAGGAATGACCAAGTCATGGAGTGTTATGCACAACATGAATACGTTTTTTTATTTTTTGTTGTTGATTAAAACATATTTGATTTATAATGCCAATGCATGAAAGCTACCCTAAAATCACATACGTAGCTAATTACCAGCTTTAATAAACTGTCATGATGATTATTTGTGTTATTTTAAGAAAATATCCTCACTGAATATCAATGAAACAATAGATTACATTCAATGTTGTCTAGTATTTGTCTTAAATTGTCATTACATAATGTTTACTATTGACATAAATGGAAACAAATCACAGACACAGCAGAGCCAGGATAAATGTCATAAATCTTTATGTAAGCTATAGAATATACATCTATAGAAGTCAATGCTATAGTTACAGGCTATAACAGTAGAATGGCAACAGTGTACACTGTATATGAATGCATTCAATGTGACTAAGCTCGGGACTCTTGAACAGCATTGTTTCAGATTTTCATTGTGTACTGCACCTATCTTTTACTGCTGTTTTCCACACTTCAGCAGCTTTTTTAATAAAACTATATAGAAAGCCATTTCTTCCTTCAGCTCTCTCTCTTGCCTCCCTTTCATATTTTTCCCTCAACTCCTTTATTTCTTTATCTTTAGCCTCGTTTTCCAGTTTCAGTTTCTCCAGTTCCTCCTCCCTGAGTCTCTGCTCTTCCTTCTCTCTCTGGATTCTCTTCTTCTCCTCTTTAGAATCTTTCTCCTGAGCCTCTTGTGTATCTTGCTTCAGTTCATTCTGTCTGCGTTTCTGCTCTTCGTTCTCTCTCAGGATCCTCTCATTCTTCTCTTTAAGCTCTTTTTCCCGAGCCTCTTGGATCATTTTTTCTTTCTTCAGTTTCTCCTCCTCTCTGCGTATCTTCTCTTCATTCTCTCTCAGGATCCTGTTCTTCTCCTCTTCAATCGCTCTCTCAGCCTCCTGGAACATATCAGTGGTGTAGTGGCTTCCTCCATTCATCTTCACCATCGTGTTGATCTCCTCAAGCAGCTCAGTGACCTGGGAGCGATTCTTATCTTTCTTGTTGAAGACATGATATCTCCCATTGCATTGGAAAATAACACTATCCAGATGTGGATTTTCAAGCAGGAACTGTTCAATTGTTACATCATCATCATCATCATCACCATGAAGAAAGTCTCCATGTGTGAAGAGAACCATGGTGTATTTGGATGCTTCATCCCCAAATAATGTCTTAATCATCTCCACAGTTTTCTGCCCCTCTTCAGTGAATCTTCCCAGCTTCATCACAATCAGGAACACATGGGGACCAGGTGCAGAGAAAGAGATGCATTCAGCAATCTTTTTCAGTGACTCTTCATTGGACAATGAAGTATCAAACAAACCTGGGGTGTCAATAACAGCTACACTTTGCTCACCCACCTTCCCTCTTCTCTTGTGACAGTTTTTTGTCTGAGAAATAGAGGAGATTTTTGATGGGAAAGCTTTTTCCCCTAGAATGATGTTTCCTGCAACACTTTTCCCAGCTCCTGTCTTCCCGACCAGAACAATGCAGATCTCCCAATTTTGTGTATGCAGTTGGATTCCTGTTGGATGACAAGAACACTTGTTAACTTTTTTAAGAGGTCTAGACTTCATGTACTGCTTGTTAGCACATTTTGAGTAATGGCAAAAACAATTTGTTTCTTCATGGTCTGCACAAAACAATCTGTGAGCATTGCCTCTACAGATGCAGGATCTTAATTTTAGCCTGTTTGCTACAGCAGGAAAATAATCCTGCAGCAGTAGGAAATGTGAATTATTATATGGATTAGGGAAAATCAAGTCTGGACTTTCAAAGTGGACATTAGAAACTTTAGAGTACTTAAAATGCAAATCCACTACAATTTTGCATTTGCTGCTGTGCAGGAAAACCTTCAGCAACAATATATTTATCAAATTAAGATCCTACATCTGTATGTGCTAAACTGTTTTTAGGCCATTATCATTTTTTGCTAAATTGACTCCCATCAAATACCAAGCAATCTCTTGGTTTCAATATATAAACAAAGGCCACCGTACAAACATAAATGTATAATCCATGTGTTCCTTTTTTAGAATCATTACAGCAAGTGAGAAAGAGAAGGAAAGATAGAGAAGGTAGTGCTCTAAAACAGTCATAGACAATAAGCGCATACAAGAATAAAAACAAAATGAATTACTCCACTGACTTGTACATTTTAATGTAACTAATAATGTTAACATTTTGTGTCAACTTGACAGAAAAATAAAAGGGGAGTAATATAAAATAATGCTCCCCACTGCTATACATCATTATATTTCTAGAGCACATGAAGATCAAAGGAAAAAGCACATCAAAAAAGGAATCAATACCATTGGCTTGAGTTCCCATCTTTATAACCTAAAGGCTACTCACCAGACTGAGAAACTTTGCTGTTCATGTTTGCAGTGAAGATCTGTCAGTCTCAAGCACTGTGTGAGTAGTAGCAGAAGTAGTTTCAATGCTTCTATAAGGATACTAAAGAGATACAGTGTGAGAGTGGGTCTGCTCACTTGTTTTATACAGGATCTGTCAGGTGCCCACCCCCTGACACACCCACAGGCTTTCTCTTAGATTTCATACATTTACTGAAATCCTTTCCCACTAGTTATGGCTGTAATACAATACAAATGTTTTGACTGGTCTAATATTGAACTATTCAGTCAAGTCAAATCGTAATGCACTAGTAATCGGCAGTATGTTTGGACTACTATGTGTTGACTACTAATTGAGGCCGAATATATTCAACATGTTTGAACATTTTCGGGATGCCGTATGTGCCCGTAGAGTGCCCGGGAGCCTATGGGAGCCATCATCCGCAAATCGGTTATGTGCTTACACTTTACGAGACTGTGGCATTATGTTTTACTCTGGGTTTGATCTAAAGATTTGGGAAAATGCTCCTGGAGCTGATCAGGAGCCTGTAGATCGTCCTAAAAACTTGTAGTGTCTACCCGGCTTTATTTTCACATATTGTTGCTCAACAGGTCACACCTCAAGTGACCTCATTTGCATTAGCCTATAGGTTGGGTATTGAAGCCCCACTTGTAAATAATAATAGTTCGAATGACAATACTAATAATAACACCTTTATTTGTAAAGCAATTTTCATGTACTTCAAAATGCAAAGCACAAAGCAAAAAATAACAACATAGAAGATTAGTAGGCTTAACTACAGTGGGGCAAAAAAGTCTTTAGTCAGCCACCAATTGTGCAAGTTTTCCCACTTAAAAAGATGAGAGAGGCCTGTAATTTTCATCATAGGTACACTTCAACTATGGCAGACAAAATGAGAAGAAAAATCCAGAAAATCACATTGTAGGATTTTTAATTAATTTATTTGCAAATTATTGTGGAAAATAAGTATTTGGTCACCTACAAACAAGCAAGATTTCTGGCTCTCACAGACCTGTAACTTGTTCTTTAAGAGGCTCCTCTGTCCTCCACAACGTTACCTATATTAATGGTACCTGTTTGAACTTGCTATCAGTATAAAAGACACCTGTCCACAACCTCAAACAGTCACACTCCAAACTCCACTATGGCCAAGACCAAAGAGCTGTCAAAGGACACCAGAAACAAAATTGTAGACCTGCACCTGGCTGGGAAGACTGAATCTGCAATAAGTAAGCAGCCTGGTTTGAAGAAAAAAACTGTGGGAGCAATTATTAGGAGACATACAAGACCACTGATAATCTCCCTTGATCTGGGGCTCCACGCAAGATCTCACCCCGTGGGGTCAAAATGATCACAAGAACGGTGAGCAAAAATACCAGAACCACACGGGGGGACCTAGTGAATGACCTGCAGAGAGCTGGGACCAAAGTAACAAAGCTTACCATCAGTAACACACTATGCCGCCAGGGACTCAAATCCTGCAGTGCCAGACGTGTTCCCCTGCTTAAGCCAGTACATGTCCAGGCCCGTCTGAAGTTTGCTAGAGAGCATTTGGATGATCCAGAAGAAGATTGGGAGAATGTTATATGGTCAGATGAAACCAAAATAGAACATTTTGGTAAAAACTCAACTCGTTGTGTTTGGAGGACAAAGAATGCTGAGTTGCATCCAAAGAACACCATACCTACTGTGAAGCATGGGGGTGGAAACATCATGCGTTTGGGCTGTTTTTCTGCAAAGGGACCAGAAAGACTGATCCGTGTAAAGGAAAGAATGACTAGGTCCATGTATCGTGAGATTTTGAGTGAAAACCTCCTTCCATCAGCAAGGGCATTGATGCCGCAATAATCATTAATGGCACACAACAAAATGACTACTGAGAGATACATCTGGGTCTAAGTAGATTCACTGTTTAGTGTTTGACATGATCATTTCGCTTAAGACTTGTACAGGATCAGTGGAGGAAATAGTATCCAATTGTAAAAGTAAAGATTCCTTAATAGAAAATGACTCCAGTAAAAGTGAAAGCCACCCAGTAAAATCCTACTTGAGTAAAAGTCTAAAAGTGCTCCAACATTCTAACATCATTTGCAAACGAAACATGTGTTTAATCCGCCAGATCAGAGGCAGTAATGATGACCAGGAATGTTCTCTATTTAGTGAGTCCTCCAGATCAGAGGCAGTAATGATGACCAGGAATGTTCTCTATTTAGTGAGTCCTCCAGATCAGAGGCAGTAGTGATGACCAGGAATGTTCTGTATTTAGTGAGTCCTCCAGATCAGAGGCAGTAGGGTTGACCAGGAATGTTCTCTATTTAGTGAGTCCTCCAGATAAGAGGCAGTAGGGTTGACCAGGAATGTTCTCTATTTAGTGAGTCCTCCAGATCAGAGGCAGTAGGGTTGACCAGGAATGTTCTCTTGATAAGTGTGTGAATTAGACCATTTTCCTGTCCTGCTAAGCAAAATGTAACGAGTACTTTTGGGTGTCAGGGAAAATGGATGGAGAAAAAAGTATAGATTTTCTTTAGGAATGTAGTAAAGTAAAAAATGTAAAGTAGTGAAAAATATACATAGTAAAGTAAAGTACAGATACCCCAAACAACGACTTAAGTAGTACTTTCAAGGATTTTTACTTAAGTACTTTACACCACTGTACAGGATCCAATGTAGGTCACATTGTAATATTACAACGCTAAGTCTCACAGGGTTAAAATATATTTAGGCCCTTTTCCAGGCTGATAGGGAAGGCAAGGCCACATTTCACCCTCTTATTCTCTATCAGTCAGGGTTGGGGTCAATTCCATTTCCATTCCAGTCAATTCTGGAAGTACACATCCAATTCCAATTCTCTTCAATGCTTTTCAATTGGGAAAATGTGGAATTGGAATTTGGTTGACTTTCTGAATGGACTGGAATTGAATGGAAGTGACCACAACCATGCTATCAGTTCTTCAAAACCTCAAGAAAGACTCCATGAAACCATGAAAGTAGTGTACCTAACCTGAGATCTGGTGATTGGAGAGTGTTTGAATATAAACCCGGATGTAAGTGTTATGATACACAGAAAGTGTTTTAAAACAGAATATAAATACTTTGAAACAACCAAAGTGGTTCTTGAATCTGAGTATTGGTGTTTTTAAGAGTGATAGAGCAATAGAACAAAACATTTTTTTTGCAGACTGTGTCTCTCAAATGGTTTAAAAATGCAAATGTATATAGCTTAAATATTGATTGATGATAAGGTCATATGGAGAATATTTTTGCAGAATGTTTTCAATGTTTTATTTAGACATATTAGAAAGAGGAGGAGACAGAGAAGGAGTGAATGAAGAAAGCGGGAATTGAACCCTCGTCTTCTGGGGCTGAAATATGGTACTTTCCATTGGAATTTTACAACTCAACCACACAGACACACTGTAAAAAGAATTCTGTAGTGAATTTGACTAACAAAAAAATATATGCTTACATAGCCGCGGGAAGTAGGGTGCAGCATCCCATGAAAAAAATCGGAATATTTATTTTTTCTCTCCGCAAAAGTAGTGCACTGGGCCTTTAATAGTGACGTATTAGTGGACAGATAAGATGTCTGTAGTGTAGGCAACAAAAAAAAAATCAGCACACCCCTTGAAAATAATAAAAGAGAAAAATGCAGCACCCACATCACCTAACTACTTCCTGGGGATATGTACACTTAATACAAATGAATGCAAGTTGTTTCAATGATTTGTTCATTTAATATTACCCCAAAAATGTAAGGAGAAATCCAACTTTGTTTATGAGGACAACCAAAGATAGTGAAAATGTAGTGATTGAACTCATTGAAAGTCCGGTCACTGCTATTCTTTTAATCTCGTTCAGTTCTATCTGGGATCCTAAGGATGTCCCGGCTCGAAACCCTAACCATAACCCCTACCTCACCCTGATCTAAACTATAACCATAACCTAACCCTCATGTGCCATGAGGTGTAGGTCAAATGGATCATGATGAGCAGATATCAAAACCGTCAGGTAAAATGACTTTCCATAATGAGACGACTCATTCCCACATCTTTGAATTTTAATGGTAGAGTCAAAATCAGCGTCATACAATGCTTGCTGTAAAACCTGTAGTCACTGTTGGGTTGAGCTCTATGCTCAACAATGCCAATATGGGTTAATGCCAAAATGGGTTAAACTGGTAAATGATCAGATACATAAACCAATGTTAAACATTAAAATACTCTAGAAGAAAATACTCTAATTCTGCATTAGACAGGATTTGAAACATCATAATAGTGTTTAGAAGCCATAGAGAGATGAAAGAACATCAAAAGAGAAGATACAGTTGAAGTGGGAAGTTTACATACACTTTGGTTGGAGTCATTAAAACTTGTTTTTCAACCACTCATATTTTCCTTGTTAAGAAACTATAGTTTTGGCAAGTCGGTTAGGACATCTACTTTGCGCATGACACAAGTAATTTTCAACAATTGTTTACAGACAGATTATTTTACTTAATTCACTGTATTACAATTCCAATGGGTCAGAAGTTTACATACACTAAATTGACTGTGCCTTTAACTTCTTATGGCTGCAGGGGCACTATTGAGTAGCTTGGATGAAAGGTGCCCAGAGGTGCCCAGAGTAAACGGCCTGCTCCTCAGTCTCATTTGCTAATATATGCATATTATTATTAGTATTGGATAGAAAACACTCTGAAGTTTCTGAAACTGTTTGAATGATGTCTGTGAGTATAACAGAACTCATATGGCAGGCAAAAACCTGAGAAGGAATCCAAACAGGAAGTGAGAAATCTGAGGCTGGTATATTTTCAAACCCTTCCCTTTTGAAATCCCTGTTAGATATGAATGAAGATTTACTTCCTAGGGCTTCCACTAGATGTCAACCATCTATAGAAATTTGAATGAGGCTTCTGCTGTGATGTGGGGCTGAATACGAACGGAATGCATCAGACTACTGGCAGAGAGCCAGTTCCAAGTCACGCGCAAAGCACATGATATCTTCCTGCATTCCGTTCCTACTCTAGACACAAAGGAATTCTCCGGTTGGAACTTTACTGAAGCTATATGTTAAAAACATCCTAATGATTGATTCTGTAGTTAGTTTGAAATGTTTCTTCGACATGTAATATAACTTTTTGAAGTTTTTGTCCGAAGAAACTGTCGACCAGCTCCAGCGTTTGGATAGGTGTACCAAACGTGCTAACAAAAGTAGCTAATTGGACATAAATAATGGACATTATCGAACAAATCAAGCATTTATTGTGGACCTGGAATTCCTGGGAGACTTTCTGATGAAGATCATCAAAGGTAAGGGAATATTTAGCATGTCATTTATGGTTATAGTTGACTCCAACATGGCAGCTATGCGACTATTTTTCTGAGCGCCGTCTCAGATTATTTCATGGTTTTCTTTTTCCATAAAGTTTTTTTTAAATCTGACACAGCGGTTGCATTGAGGAGAGGTATATCTATAATTCCATGTGTATAACTTGTATTATTCTACATTTATGATGAGTATCTCTGTTGAATCGATGTGGCTATACAAAATCACTGGATGTTTCTGGAACTAGTGAATGTAACGCGCCAATGTAAACTCAGATGTTTTGATATAAATACGAACTTTATCAAACACAAGATACATGTATTGTGTAACATGAAGTCCTATGAGTGTCATCTGATGAAGATTATCAAAGGTTAGTGAATAATTTTATCTCTATTTGTGCTTTTTTTCTCTCTCTCTTTGGCTGGAAAAATTGGCTGTGTATTTCTCTGAGTTGTTGGTGACCTAACATAATCATTTACGGTGGTTTCCCCGTAAATCCTATTTGAAATCGGACACTGTGGTGGGATTAACAACAAGACTACCTTGAAAACGATATAAAATACATGTATTATTGAGGAATTTGAATTATGACATTTCTGTTCTTTTGAATTTGGCGCCTTGTACTTTCACTGGTTGTTGTCATATCGATCCCGTTAACGGGATTGCAGCTTGGATAATTCCAGAAAAGGATGTCATGGCTTTAGAAGCTTCTGATAGGCTAATTGACATAATTTGAGTCAGACCCAGCTTCTTAGAAAAGAAAGCGCAGGGACGGAGCTTCGGTGGCGTGCCCGAGCGCTGAGACAGCACGGCTCCAACCCCAGCCTCGGACGCATCCACCTCCACTATGAATGCTAACGAAGGGTCCGGATGCGCCAACATGGGAGCTTCAGTGAACAGCGCCTTCAACTGGTTGAAGGCTCCATCAGCCTCTGCCGACCATCGCAGACGCACCGGCCCCCCCTTCAGCAGTGAGGTAATGGGCGCCGCTACTTGGCCAAAACCCTGGATAAACCTCCGGTAGTAATTGGCAAACCCTAAAAACCGCTGCACCTCCTTTACCGTGGTCGGAGTCGGCCAATTACGCACGGCGTTAATGCGGTCACACTCCATCACCACCCCCGAGCTGTAAATGTGTTAACCCAGGAAGGAAACGGCTGGTTTGGAGAACACACATTTCTCAGCCTTGACGTATAGGTCATGCTCCAGCAGTCGCCCAAGTACCTTGCGCACCAGGGAGACATGCGCGGCGCGTGTGGCAGAATAAATCAAGATGTCATCAATATAGACTATCACACCCTTCCCGTGCAAGTCCCTGAGAATCTCATCTACAAAGGATTGGAAGACGGCTGGAGCATTTTTCAACCCATACGGCATGACGAGGTACTCATAGTGGCCTGATGTGGTACTAAACGCTGTTTTCCATTCGTCTCCTCCCCGAATACGCACCAGATTATACGCGCTCCTGAGGTCCAGTTTTGTACAAAAACGTGCTCCGTGGAATGATTCCACAAAGGTAGAGATGAGAGGTAGCGAATAACTAAATCCCACTGTGACAGAATTTAGACCTCGATAATCAATGCACAGATGCAGACCTCCCTCCTTTTTCTTCACAAAAAAGTAACTTGAAGAGACGGGTGACATGAGGGCTGAATGTACCCCTGTCTCAGAGATTCCGTGACATATGTCTCCATAGCCAACGTCTCCTCCTGTGACAGTGGGTACACGTGACTCCGGGGAAGTGCAGCGTTCTCCTGGAGGTTTATCACGCAATCCCACCGTCGATGGGGTGGTAATTTGGTCACTTTCTTCTTACTAAAAGCAATAGCCAAATCGGCATATTCTGGGGGAATGCGCACAGTGGAAACCTGGTCTGGACTCTCCACCGTCGTGGCACCGATGGAAACTCCTATACACCTACCCAAACACTCGTCTGACCACCCCTGAAGAGCCCCCTGTTTCCAGGAAATGAGGGGATTGTGAATAGCCAGCCAGGGAACCACCAACACCACTGGAAACCCAGGTGAATCGATAAGGTAGAAACTGATCTTCTCCCTACAAAGAAACACTAACTCAAAACAGGTGTACCCAATTAAACCCAATAAACAGAAACAAAAGGAAAGGGAATCAATGGCAGCTAATAGGCCGGCGACGACGACCGCCGAGCGCAGCCCGAACAGGAAGAGGCCCCATCTTCGGCGGGATTCGTGACAGCCACCTGGAACACAACAATGGTTTCAGTACCACACCCTCCTCATAACCACCATGAAACTAAGACTTTAACTTAATCTAAACATGTATCTTTCATTTGCAATCTATGAAAAATCACAGCACAGTTGAAAAATATACGCAAATAGAAATCAAAGCTGGATGATGTTCAGAGACAGAAGGGAGGGTTGAGAGGAGCTGAAGGGTGGGACTAAAAATAACAAGATTGTCAAATATACTGTGTATGTATATAGTATGTATAAGCTGAAACCTAAGTGTTGTAAGTAGAAGCCTAAGTGTTGTTGTCCATTAAATTACTCCAATTAGGGGAGGGGTGGAAGGGTCAGGGGAAAATATCAAAGACAAAATATAATATATATGGGGGATTTGTAATCTAGCAGACAATTACATTGATGGAAGACAAAATCCACCTGCAATATTAGAGCTCATCTACCAGAAACAAGAAAGAAAAAACACACCCTGTTACAAGCAGGAAAAAAGTTATGGACCAACCAGAAATGTGGTCATGTCAACCCTGGATGATGCATGTGTGACCTTTTCACCTGTTTTGCACATTGGAACATTCCAATCTCTTTGGACATGAACAGGCAGAACAGGTTTAATAAGCAAAGCATAGTTGTATTGTTTTCAGGAAGGTGTTCCCATGGTGAAAGGAGGGACAGGAGACAGACTAAGTCAGAGAAATATGCCCTTAAAACAGAGGAGTGGTAGACTGTCTATTACAAATTAAATACTACAATGTGTGACTTAATAAATAATTACTGACAAATGGATCAACCAAATCAGGAAGGTTTAACCATGGCAGGGACAGGTGGGATGATGAGTGACAGGAGGGGGGACAGGAGGAGTGATAGGAGGGACAGGAAGGGTGATAGGAGGGACAGGAGGGGTGATAGGACGATTGATAGGAGGGACAGGAAGGGTGATAGAAGGGACAGGAGGGGTGATAGGAGAGACAGTATTGGTGATAGGAGGGACAGGAGAGGAGATAGGATGTACATGAGGGGTGATATGAGGGAGAGGAGGGGAGATAGGGGAGCCAGAAGGGGTGATAGAGAGACAAGTGGGGTCATAGAGACACAAGAGGGGTGATAGGAGAGACAGGAGGGATTTGTGAGACAATAACAAGGATGGGAGAGATGAGAGGAGGGGAAAGTGAGGAAGGTGATGCACTTCTTAAAATGTTTCTGGTTCATCCACAACTTGTTTCCTGTTTGTATCAGGATGCGTTTAAAGGAATGATCTCTCCAAGTACAAGTCACAGGATTTTTTGTTGTTGTTGAGGATTTGTAATGCAAGTTGAGATGTCCTTGGATGAATGTCAACAAGATGCATGACCGATGTTGTTAAAAGACCCACATATACCTAAATAAACATTGGGTGTATGACTTTTGGTTCGGAACTTTTGTGAAACATCACAGCACAGTTGATAAATACAGTGCCTTGCGAAAGTATTCGGCCCCCTTGAACTTTGCGACCTTTTGCCACATTTCAGGCTTCAAACATAAAGATATAAAACTGTATTTTTTTGTGAAGAATCAACAACAAGTGGGACACAATCATGAAGTGGAACGACATTTATTGGATATTTCAAACTTTTTTAAGAAATCAAAAACTGAAAAATTGGGCGTGCAAAATTATTCAGCCCCTTTACTTTCAGTGCAGCAAACTCTCTCCAGAAGTTCAGTGAGGATCTCTGAATGATCCAATGTTGACCTAAATGACTAATGATGATAAATACAATCCACCTGTGTGTAATCAAGTCTCCGTTTAAATGCACCTGCACTGTGATAGTCTCAGAGGTCCGTTAAAAGCGCAGAGAGCATCATGAAGAACAAGGAACACACCAGGCAGGTCCGAGATACTGTTGTGAAGAAGTTTAAAGCCGGATTTGGATACAAAAAGATTTCCCAAGCTTTAAACATCCCAATGAGCACTGTGCAAGCGATAATATTGAAATGGAAGGAGTATCAGACCACTGCAAATCTACCAAGACCTGGCCGTCCCTCTAAACTTTCAGCTCATACAAGGAGAAGACTGATCAGAGATGCAGCCAAGAGGCCCATGATCACTCTGGATGAACTGCAGAGATCTACAGCTGAGGTGGGAGACTCTGTCCATAGGACAACAATCAGTCGTATATTGCACAAATCTGGCCTTTATGGAAGAGTGGCAAGAAGAAAGCCATTTTTTAAAGATATCCATAAAAAGTGTCGTTTAAAGTTTGCCACAAGCCACCTGGGAGACACACCAAACATGTGGAAGAAGGTGCTCTGGTCGGATGAAACCAAAATTGAACTTTTTGGCAACAATGCAAAACGTTATGTTTGGCGTAAAAGCAACACAGCTCATCACACTGAACACACCATCCCCACTGTCAAACATGGTGGTGGCAGCATCATGGTTTGGGCCTGCTTTTCTTCAGCAGGGACAGGGAAGATGGTTAAAATTGATGGGAAGATGGATGGAGCCAAATACAGGACCATTCTGGAAGAAAACTTGATGGAGTCTGCAAAAGACCTGAGACTGGGACGGAGATTTGTCTTCCAACAAGACAATGATCCAAAATATAAAGCAAAATCTACAATGGAATGGTTCAAAAATAAACATATCCAGGTGTTAGAATGGCCAAGTCAAAGTCCAGACCTGAATCCAATCGAGAATCTGTGGAAAGAACTGAAAACTGCTGTTCACAAATGCTCTCCATCCAACCTCACTGAGCTCGAGCTGTTTTGCAAGGAGGAATGGGAAAAAATGTCAGTCTCTCGATGTGCAAAACTGATAGAGAAATACCCCAAGCGACTTACAGCTGTAATCGCAGCAAAAGGTGGCGCTACAAAGTATTAACTTAAGGGGGCTGAATAATTTTGCACGCCCAATTTTTCAGTTTTTGATTTGTTAAAAAAGTTTGAAATATCCAATAAATGTCGTTCTACTTCATGATTGTGTCCCACTTGTTGTTGATTCTTCACAAAAAAATACAGTTTTATATCTTTATGTTTGAAGCCTGAAATGTGGCAAAAGGTCGCAAAGTTCAAGGGGGCCGAATACTTTCGCAAGGCACTGTATATTATACATATTTACAAAAAAATACATGGGAGATTTGTAATCTAGCAGACAATTACATTGATGGAAGCCACAATCTACCTGCAATATTAGAGCTCATCTACCAGAAACAAGAAAGAAAAAACACACCCTGTTACAAGCAGGAAACAAGTTATGGACCAACAAGAAATGTGGTCATGTCAACCCTGGATGATGCATGTGTGACTTTTTCACCTGTTTTGCACATTGGAACATTCCAATCTCTTTGGACATGAACAGGCAGAACAGGTTTAATAAGCAAAGCATAGTTGTATTGTTTTCAGGAAGGTGTTCCCATGGTGAAAGGAGGGACAGGAGACAGACTAAGTCAGAGAAATATGCCCTTAAAACAGAGGAGTGGTAGACTGTCTATTACAAATTAAATACTACAATGTGTGACTTAATAAATCATTACTGACAAATGGATCAACCAAATCAGGAAGGTTTAACCATGGCATTGATGATAACAGAGACAGGAGGGGTGATGGGAGGGACAGGAGGGGTGATGGGAGGGACAAGAGGGGTGATGGCAGGGACAAGAGGGGTGATGGGAGGGACAAGAGGGGTGATGGCAGGGACAAGAGGGGTGATGGCAGGGACAAGAGGGGTGATGGGAGGGACAAGAGGGGTGATGGGAGGGACAGGAGGGGTGATGGGAGGGACAAGAGGGGTGATGGCAGGGACAAGAGGGGTGATGGGAGGGACAAGAGGGGTGATAGGAAAGACAGGAGGGGTGATGGGAGGGACAAGAGGGGTGATGGGAGGGACAAGAGGGGTGATGGGAGGGACAAGAGGGGTGATGGGAGGGACAAGAGGGGTGATGGGAGAGACAAGAGAGGTGATGGGAGGGACAAGAGGGGTGATGGGAGGGACAAGAGGGGTGATGGCAGGGACAAGAGGGGTGATGGGAGGGACAAGAGGGGTGATGGTAGGGACAAGAGGGGTGATGGGAGGGACAAGAGGGGTGATGGGAGGGACAAGAGGGGTGATGGGAGAGACAGGAGGGGTGATGGGAGGGACAAGAGGGGTGATGGGAGGGACAAGAGGGGGTGATGGGAGGGACAGGAGGGGTGATGGGAGGGACAAGAGGGGTGATGGGAGGGACAAGAGGGGTGATGGGAGGGACAAGAGGGGTGATAGGAGAGACAGGAGGGGTGATGGGAGGGACAAGAGGGGTGATGGGAGGGACAAGAGGGGTGATGGGAGGGACAAGAGGGGTGATGGGAGGGACAAGAGGGGTGATGGGAGAGACAAGAGGGGTGATGGGAGGGACAAGAGGGGTGATGGGAGGGACAAGAGGGGTGATGGGAGGGACAAGAGGGGTGATGGGAGAGACAAGAGGGGTGATAGGAGGGACAGGAGGGGTGATAGGAGGGACAGTAATGATGATTGGAGGGACAGGAAGGGTGATTGGAGGGACAGGAAGGGTGATAGGAGGGACTAGAGGGGTTATAGGAGGGACAGGAAGGGTGATAGGAGGGACAGGACGGGTAATAGGAGGGACAGGAGGGGTGATAGGAGAGACAGGAGTAAAGATAGCTAGAACAGGAGGGGTGATAGGAGGGACAGGAAAGGTGATAGGAGGGACAGGAGGGGTGATAGGAGAGACAGGAGTAAAGATAGCTAGAACAGGAGGGGTTATAGGAGAGACAGGAGTGAAGATAGCTAGAACAGTAGGGGTTATAGGAGAGACAGGAGTGAAGATAGCTAGAACAGGAGGGGTTATAGGAGGGACAGGACGGGTGATAGGAGAGACAGGAGGGAAGATAGGTGGAACAGGAGGGGTGATAGGAGGGACAGGAATGGTGATAGGAGGGACTAGAGGGGTGATAGGAGGAACAGGAATGGTGATAGGAGGGACTAGAGGGGTGATAGGAGGAACAGGACGGGAGATAGGAGGGACAGGAGGGAAGATAGGTAGAATAGAAGGGAAGATAGGTGGAACGGGGGGGTGATAGGAGGGACAGGAATGGTGATAAGAGGGACTAGAGGTGTGATAGGAGAGATAATAACAAGGAGGGAAAGTGAGGAAGGTGATACAATTCGTAAAGTGTTTCAGGTTCTCCCACAACTTGTTTCCTGCTTGTAGCAGGACGCATTTAAAGGAATGTTCTCTCTAACTATGTCACATGATTTGTTTTAGATAATGTTTCTATAGTGAGGGTGTGTAATGCAAGTCGAGATGTCCGTGGATGAATGTCAACAAGATGTATAACCGACATTGTTAGACCAACACATACCTAAACAAACATTGGGTGTATGACTTTTGGTTCGGAACTTTTGTGAAACATCACAGCACAGTTGAAAAATGTAGTAAGGGTGATAGGAGGGACAAGAGGGGTGATAGGAGGGACAGGAATGGTGATCGGAGGGAAAGGAAGGGTGATGGGAGGGACAGAAGGGGTGATAGAGGGACAGGAAGGGTGATCGGAGGGACAGGAAGGGTGATAGGAGGGGCAGGAAGGGTGATAGGAGGGACAGAAAGGGTGATAGAGGGACAGGAAGGGTGATCGGAGGGACAGAAGGGGTGATAGAGGGACAGGAATGGTGATCGGAGGGACAGGAAGGGTGATAGGAGGGACAGAAGGGGTGATAGAGGGACAGGAAGGGTGATCGGAGGGACAGGAAGGGTGATAGGAGGGGCAGGAAGGGTTATAAGAGAGACAGGAGTGGTTATACGAGAGACAGGAGGGGTGATAAGAGAGACAGAAGGGGTGATAGAGGGACAGGAGGGGTGATAGAGGGACAGGAAGGGTGATCGGAGGGACAGGAAGGGTGATAGGAGGGGCAGGAAGGGTGATAGGAGAGATAATAACAAGGAGGGGAAAGTGAGGAAGGTGGTAGGTCAACAACTTGTGACCTGCTTGTAGCAGGACGCGTTTAAAGGAATGTTCTCTCCAACTATAAAGTCACATATTTTTTTTTTAGATACGGTTGTTAAAAGACCCACACATACCTAAACAAACATTGGGTGAATTACTTTTGTCTCTTTGCCACCTGGAACACAACAATGGTTTCAGGACCACACCCTCCTCATAACCACCAGGAAACTAAGGCTTTCAGTAAATCTAAACATTTGTCTTTCATTTACAATCTGTAAAAACTATGGGAATAGAAATCTTCAGAACTTTTGTGAAACATCACAGCACAGTTGATAAATATATGTCAAATAGAAATCAAAGCTGGATGATGTTCAGAGACAGATGGGAGGGTTGAGAGGAGCTGAAGGGTGGGACTAAAAATAACAAGATTGTCAAATATACTGTGTACAGTGCCTTGCGAAAATATTCGGCCCCCTTGAACTTTGCGACCTTTTGCCACATTTCAGGCTTCAAACATAAAGATATAAAACTGTATTTTTTTGTGAAGAATCAACAACAAGTGGGACACAATCATGAAGTGGAACGACATTTTTCCAATTCCTCCTTGCAAAACAGCTCGAGCTCAGTGAGGTTGGATGGAGAGCATTTGTGAACAGCAGTTTTCAGTTCTTTCCACAGATTCTCGATTGGATTCAGGTCTGGACTTTGACTTGGCCATTCTAACACCTGGATATGTTTATTTTTGAACCATTCCATTGTAGATTTTGCTTTATGTTTTGGATCATTGTCTTGTTGGAAGACAAATCTCTGTCCCAGTCTCAGGTCTTTTGCAGACTCCATCAGGTTTTCTTCCAGAATGGTCCTGTATTTGGCTCCATCCATCTTCCCATCAATTTTAACCATCTTCCCTGTCCCTGCTGAAGAAAAGCAGGCCCAAACCATGATGCTGCCACCACCATGTTTGACAGTGGGGATGGTGTGTTCAGCTGTGTTGCTTTTACGCCAAACATAACGTTTTGCATTGTTGCCAAAAAGTTCAATTTTGGTTTCATCTGACCAGAGCACCTTCTTCCACATGTTTGGTGTGTCTCCCAGGTGGCTTGTGGCAAACTTTAAACGACACTTTTTATGGATATCTTTAAGAAATGTCTTTCTTCTTGCCACTCTTCCATAAAGGCCAGATTTGTGCAATATACGACTGATTGTTGTCCTATGGACAGAGTTTCCCACCTCAGCTGTAGATCTCTGCAGTTCATCCAGAGTGATCATGGGCCTCTTGGCTGCATCTCTGATCAGTCTTCTCCTTGTATGAGCTGATAGTTTAGAGGGACGGCCAGGTCTTGGTAGATTTGCAGTGGTCTGATACTCCTTCCATTTCAATATTATCGCTTGCACAGTGCTCCTTGGGATGTTTAAAGCTTGGGAAATCTTTTTGTATCCAAATCCGGCTTTAAACTTCTTCACAACAGTATCTCGGACCTGCCTGGTGTGTTCCTTGTTCTTCATGATGCTCTCTGCGCTTTTAACGGACCTCTGAGACTATCACAGTGCAGGTGCATTTATACGGAGACTTGATTACACACAGGTGGATTGTATTTATCATCATTAGTCATTTAGGTCAATATTGGATCATTCAGAGATCCTCACTGAACTTCTGGAGAGTTTGCTGCACTGAAAGTAAAGGGGCTGAATAATTTTGCACGCCCAATTTTTCAGTTTTTGATTTGTTAAAAAGGTTTGAAATATCCAATAAATGTCGTTCCACTTCATGATTGTGTCCCACTTGTTGTTGATTCTTCACAAAAAAATACAGTTTTATATCTTTATGTTTGAAGCCTGAAATGTGGCAAAAGGTCGCAAAGTTCAAGGGGGCCGAATACTTTCGCAAGGCACTGTACATTAACCTTGAGACTGTGATATATAATCATGGACGGAGACACATTTAGAAAGATCCTGTCGTACTGCATTTTATTATTGTATACAAAGAAAAACAAGACACGTGTATAAATGCATGGCTTCAAAACTACTCTTAGTAGCCTCAGTAAGAAGACACTTATCCACAGTGAAATATCACAACCCCTTTTTTTAAAGAAACATAGCATTTTAAATAAATACGTTTGGATTATAACATCTTGCTGATTGCATTGGTGGGCATTGCACTTTCACACTATTTACACTTTAAATCTGACTAAATAATCATCACCGTCTCACAGACCCTCAGTGCTCACAGAAAATGTTGCCCTTTACATTCAAACCTCACCCATTCATCGTCATATTCTATTTTTAAATGTGCTATTGTCAAGTAACCAAAAGTGAAAACTACACATTTTTCCCATTACCAGAATATACAGTATACTGTATACTGTATAAAGACAGGACAATGTACTAGATATAACTTGGTGTCAAACAGAAGACATGCAAGCACTCAATAAAGTGAAGAATATGAATGTGACCAACATATCCCCCTTGAAGGTTACATAAAGTAGACTATACAGGTTACATAAAGTAGACTATACAGGTTACATAATGTAGACTATACAGGTTACATAAAGTAGACTATAGATGTTACATGAAGTAGACTATACAGGTTACATAAAGTAGACTATACAGGTTACATAATGTAGACTATACAGGTTACATAAAGTAGACTATACAGGTTACATAAAGTAGACTATACAGGTTACATAATGTAGACTATACAGGTTACATAAAGTAGACTATAGATGTTACATAAAGTAGACTATACAGGTTACATAAAGTAGACTATACAGGTTACATAATGTAGACTATACAGGTTACATAAAGTAGACTATACAGGTTACATAATGTAGACTATACAGGTTACATAAAGTAGACTATAGATGTTACATAAAGTAGACTATAGATGTTACATAAAGTAGACTATACAGGTTACATAAAGTAGACTATACAGGTTACATAATGTAGACTATACAGGTTACATAAAGTAGACTATACAGGTTACATAAAGTAGACTATACAGGTTACATAATGTAGACTATACAGGTTACATAAAGTAGACTATACAGGTTACATAATGTAGACTATACAGGTTACATAATGTAGACTATACAGGTTACATAATGTAGACTATACAGGTTACATAATGTAGACTATACAGGTTACATAATGTAGACTATACAGGTTACATAATGTAGACTATACAGGTTACATAATGTAGACTATACAGGTTACATAATGTAGACTATACAGGTTACATAATGTAGACTATACAGGTTACATAAAGTAGACTATACAGGTTACATAATGTAGACTATACAGGTTACATAATGTAGACTATACAGGTTACATAATGTAGACTATACAGGTTACATAATGTAGACTATACAGGTTACATAATGTAGACTATACAGGTTACATAAAGTAGACTATACAGGTTACATAAAGTAGACTATACAGGTTACATAATGTAGACTATACAGGTTACATAATGTAGACTATACAGGTTACATAAAGTAGACTATAGATGTTACATAAAGTAGACTATACAGGTTACATAAAGTAGACTATACAGGTTACATAATGTAGACTATACAGGTTACATAAAGTAGACTATACAGGTTACATAATGTAGACTATACAGGTTACATAAAGTAGACTATACAGGTTACATAATGTAGACTATACAGGTTACATAAAGTAGACTATAGATGTTACATAAAGTAGACTATACAGGTTACATAAAGTAGACTATAGATGTTACATAAAGTAGACTATACAGGTTACATAAAGTAGACTATACAGGTTACATAAAGTAGACTATACAGGTTACATAATGTAGACTATACAGGTTACATAATGTAGACTATACAGGTTACATAAAGTAGACTATAGATGTTACATAAAGTAGACTATACAGGTTACATAAAGTAGACTATACAGGTTACATAAAGTAGACTATACAGGTTACATAATGTAGACTATACAGGTTACATAAAGTAGACTATACAGGTTACATAATGTAGACTATACAGGTTACATAAAGTAGACTATAGATGTTACATAAAGTAGACTATACAGGTTACATAAAGTAGACTATACAGGTTACATAAAGTAGACTATACAGGTTACATAATGTAGACTATACAGGTTACATAATGTAGACTATACAGGTTACATAAAGTAGACTATACAAGTCACATAAAGTAGACTATACAGGTTACATAAAGTAGACTATACAGGTTACATAAAGTAGACTATACAGGTTACATAAAGTAGACTATACAGGTTACATAAAGTAGACTATACAGGTTACATAAAGTAGACTATACAGGTTACATAAAGTAGACTATACAGGTTACATAAAGTAGACTATACAGGTTACATAATGTAGACTATACAGGTTACATAAAGTAGACTATACAGGTTACATAAAGTAGACTATACAGGTTACATAAAGTAGACTATACAGGTTACATAATGTAGACTATACAGGTTACATAAAGTAGACTATACAGGTTACATAATGTAGACTATACAGGTTACATAAAGTAGACTATACAGGTTACATAAAGTAGACTATACAGGTTACATAATGTAGACTATACAGGTTACATAAAGTAGACTATACAGGTTACATAATGTAGACTATACAGGTTACATAAAGTAGACTATACAGGTTACATAATGTAGACTATACAGGTTACATAAAGTAGACTATACAGGTTACATAATGTAGACTATACAGGTTACATAAAGTAGACTTTACAAGTCACATAAAGTAGACTATACAGGTTACATAAAGTAGACTATACAGGTTACATAAAGTAGACTATACAGGTTACATAATGTAGACTATACAGGTTACATAAAGTAGACTATACAGGTTACATAAAGTAGACTATACAGGTTACATAATGTAGACTATACAGGTTACATAAAGTAGACTATACAGGTTACATAAAGTAGACTATACAGGTTACATAAAGTAGACTATACAGGTTACATAAAGTAGACTATACAGGTTACATAAAGTAGACTATACAGGTTACATAATGTAGACTATACAGGTTACATAAAGTAGACTATACAGGTTACATAAAGTAGACTATACAGGTTACATAAAGTAGACTATACAGGTTACATAATGTAGACTATACAGGTTACATAATGTAGACTATACAGGTTACATAAAGTAGACTATACAAGTCACATAAAGTAGACTATACAGGTTACATAAAGTAGACTATACAGGTTACATAAAGTAGACTATACAGGTTACATAAAGTAGACTATACAGGTTACATAAAGTAGACTATACAGGTTACATAAAGTAGACTATACAGGTTACATAAAGTAGACTATACAGGTTACATAAAGTAGACTATACAGGTTACATAATGTAGACTATACAGGTTACATAAAGTAGACTATACAGGTTACATAAAGTAGACTATACAGGTTACATAAAGTAGACTATACAGGTTACATAATGTAGACTATACAGGTTACATAAAGTAGACTATACAGGTTACATAATGTAGACTATACAGGTTACATAAAGTAGACTATACAGGTTACATAAAGTAGACTATACAGGTTACATAATGTAGACTATACAGGTTACATAAAGTAGACTATACAGGTTACATAATGTAGACTATACAGGTTACATAAAGTAGACTATACAGGTTACATAATGTAGACTATACAGGTTACATAAAGTAGACTATACAGGTTACATAATGTAGACTATACAGGTTACATAAAGTAGACTTTACAAGTCACATAAAGTAGACTATACAGGTTACATAAAGTAGACTATACAGGTTACATAAAGTAGACTATACAGGTTACATAATGTAGACTATACAGGTTACATAAAGTAGACTATACAGGTTACATAAAGTAGACTATACAGGTTACATAATGTAGACTATACAGGTTACATAAAGTAGACTATACAGGTTACATAAAGTAGACTATACAGGTTACATAAAGTAGACTATACAGGTTACATAAAGTAGACTATACAGGTTACATAAAGTAGACTATACAGGTTACATAATGTAGACTATACAGGTTACATAAAGTAGACTATACAGGTTACATAAAGTAGACTATACAGGTTACATAAAGTAGACTATACAGGTTACATAAAGTAGACTATACAGGTTACATAAAGTAGACTATACAGGTTACATAATGTAGACTATACAGGTTACATAATGTAGACTATACAGGTTACATAAAGTAGACTATACAGGTTACATAAAGTAGACTATACAGGTTACATAAAGTAGACTATACAGGTTACATAATGTAGACTATACAGGTTACATAATGTAGACTATACAGGTTACATAATGTAGACTATACAGGTTACATAATGTAGACTATACAAGTTACATAAAGTAGACTATAGAGGTTACATAAAGTAGACTATAGAGGTTACATAAAGTAGACTATACAGGTTACATAATGTAGACTATACAGGTTACATAATGTAGACTATACAAGTTACATAAAGTAGACTATAGAGGTTACATAAAGTAGACTATAGAGGTTACATAAAGTAGACTATACAGGTTACATAAAGTAGACTATACAGGTTACATAAAGTAGACTATACAGGTTACATAATGTAGACTATACAGGTTACATAATGTAGACTATACAGGTTACATAATGTAGACTATACAGGTTACATAAAGTAGACTATACAGGTTACATAATGTAGACTATACAGGTTACATAAAGTAGACTATAGAGGTTACATAAAGTAGACTATAGAGGTTACATAAAGTAGACTATACAGGTTACATAAAGTAGACTATACAGGTTACATAAAGTAGACTATACAGGTTACATAAAGTAGACTATACAGGTTACATAAAGTAGACTATACAGGTTACATAAAGTAGACTATACAGGTTATTTACCAGGATTTGGAGTGTAGATGAGTAGATCTGTCAGGTGTGTTAGACAGTAGAGGGGTGTCACTACATTCCTCAGTGTTTGTTTATACTGTAAGCTTATGGTGTCTGTCAAAAACGCCACACCAGACACACCCTTATGTATTCTCTTGGCAGTAAGTCACGTTGTAAAATCTGTGTCCTTGGTAACTCAAAGCAGAATGAGTAAAAAACAACACAGTTATTGGCGGCTTGAAAAAATGAATGTGTTGCGTAAGTTGTTTTCTATGTCAGCTGAATGCACCTTTAAGTTCATTGAACCGTGGTTATGTGAGTGTGAATTTACGTTGTACTCGGTTTACACCCCTCCCCAAATTGGAGTAATTTAATGGACAACAACACTTAGGCTTCTACTTACAACACTTAGGTTTCCAGCTTATACATACTATATACAGTGCCTTGCGAAAGTATTCGGCCCCCTTGAACTTGAGACACACCAAACATGTGGAAGAAGGTGCTCTGGTCAGATGAAACCAAAATTGAACTTTTTGGCAACAATGCAAAACGTTATGTTTGGCGTAAAAGCAACACAGCTGAACACACCATCCCCACTGTCAAACATGGTGGTGGCAGCATCATGGTTTGGGCCTGCTTTTCTTCAGCAGGGACAGGGAAGATGGTTAAAATTGATGGGAAGATGGATGGAGCCAAATACAGGACCATTCTGGAAGAAAACTTGATGGAGTCTGCAAAAGACCTGAGACTGGGACGGAGATTTGTCTTCCAACAAGACAATGATCCAAAATATAAAGCAAAATCTACAATGGAATGGTTCAAAAATAAACATATCCAGGTGTTAGAATGGCCAAGTCAAAGTCCAGACCTGAATCCAATCGAGAATCTGTGGAAAGAACTGAAAACTGCTGTTCACAAATGCTCTCCATCCAACCTCACTGAGCTCGAGCTGTTTTGCAAGGAGGAATTGGAAAAAATTTCAGTCTCTCGATGTGCAAAACTAATAGAGACATACCCCAAGCGACTTACAGCTGTAATCGCAGCAAAAGGTGGTGCTACAAAGTATTAACTTAAGGGGGCTGAATAATTTTGCACGCCCAATTTTTCAGTTTTTGATTTGTTAAAAAAGTTTGAAATATCCAATAAATGTCATTCCACTTCATGATTGTGTCCCACTTGTTGTTGATTCTTCACAAAAAAATACAGTTTTATATCTTTATTTTTGAAGCCTGAAATGTGGCAAAAGGTCGCAAAGTTCAAGGGGGCCGAATACTTTCGCAAGGCACTGTATGTATGTTATAGAGCAAACGTCGCAATTATCACAACACAGGTTTAAATCTGGGGGGGGGGGGGCTTTCTTAGTGATTTTACCCACACACCACTACACATACAGTACAAACTCCAGTCAGCCACACTGGAATTGAATAAAACCGACATTATCTCAGCTTCTGTGTGTTTTTTTTTTGTAAAGCTGATATTTACTATGGGTTGGTTTTGGACAGACAGAAATTATACAAGTCTAACAGAGAGTAAATGATTAATGAAGTGTTTAATGGATTTTTAAATGAAGAAGACACAAACCATTAAAGCAATATTTTTCCAGCATCAATACAATGTCCATGAAAATAAGCAGCCATTGTTTACAATACCGGGTGGATGCAACAAAAACAAATGGTCAAATTGAGTTTTCAGTGACCCTTTACTTTACAGTGTCATGAAATAGTTATGAATTGAATATGAACTATTTGTTCTTAGATAGTCATCATCATGCTCCCAAGGAGGGAATGGGAGATGTATAATGCGTACTGTAAAGGGAAGTCGTGCTGTAGTTCATGTCTTATGTAGGCTGACAGGGAGAAATACATGTCCTCATTCAGGGAAATATAACATTCTTGACTCTCAAAATGTGCAGTAACCAAGTCAATATTCATCACTAAGAGTAAAAAGCAAAACCTATGTTCATGCTGTTAGTGATTGAGACCCATACCAGGCCAAACACAAAACTACAACATAGAAAAAAGAACATAGACTACCCACCCAACTCACGCCCTGACCATACTAAAACAAAGACATAACAAAAGAACTAAGGTCAGAACGTGACACAGAGCTAGACGTCAATAACTTCTTTATATTTACAGACTGGTCCTCAGCCATAACATGGGTTAATCTTAAATCAGTCTCATCAATAATGTAATATATGTTGCATAGTGTGGGAGCCATTATCTACAGTCATTTACCATCCCTAAGAACTGCAACATGTTTCTTTTCATAATTCATTTTAACGCTTATAAAATCACTATTTTTCTATCTTCATCTATTTTCTTGTCCTGTTGGCTTAGAATATGTCCTAAATACTTAACATAAGTCGACCATTATTAAAACTTATTCTTGCTAACTTTATAACCTTATTCAACAACAAAATATTATAATACTATTATATCAATTTCACAGCTTTATAGTGTTAAATTTCTCCCAAAAATATAATCCACATACAACAAAAGCTAACTACCTAAGGGAGTATAAAACTTGGAATCCAAACCACCCCTAACTATCTGGGTGAACTAAAATGTAAGAAAAACTCATTTACTAAATTTAGGAGAGTACTAGAATCAGGGACGCAGGAAACTCTTAAAATAATACTTGTATTTAATCCTTATAAATCCAGCACCATTCTCTTTCCCACTAAGGGTGGAGGAGCCTTTCGGACTAAAAACATGGACAAGTAGAAAAAAAACAAGAACTTCTTCTCCTCCAATAATAACATCATTATCAATTTTTTAATTAAACATAGGCATAATCCCTGCTATTACTTCTGGTTTTAATAAATACTGCCTTCAATTAGGTCAATCAAATAATTCAGGAGAAACAGTTACAGGTAGAACTCCTTTAATAAATCCCACATCTGTCACTCATTTTAACCATAACATTTCTGGTATCCCTGTGTCTAGCTTGAAACTTTCTCTCTGCTCTCGCTCTCGTTGTCTCTGTCTCTCTCTCTATATTGCTCTCTGTCTCTCTCTCTCTCTTGCTCTCTGTCTCTCTCTCTATCCTGCTCTCTGTCTCTCTCTCTATCCTGCTCTCTGTCTCTCTGTCTATCCTGCTCTCTGTCTCTCTCTCTATCTTGCTCTCTGTCTCTCTCTCTATCTTGCTCTCTGTCTCTCTCTCTATCCTGCTCTCTGTCTCTCTGTCTATCCTGCTCTCTGTCTCTCTCTCTATCTTGCTCTCTGTCTCTCTCTCTATCTTGCTCTCTGTCTCTCTTTCTCCGTCTCAGAATGTAGGAATAATTACTATTGTGACTTTTGATAAGTTATTAGGTCTCACACGTATACGAGTTATCGCTTCTTATGACTTTTGACTGGTCAATAAACCTATCTCACACGCGCATCATTTTTCCCCTGCTGATATCCTTCTTGAAACTTTCTCTCTCTCTTTCTCTACACTTGCCTTCTTGTCTTCTTTTCCGGGCTTCAGACAGCCAGGTATTTAACCCTCGACCTGCTGTTTCCCTTGACTATCTAAACATGTCTTATGTATCTACTTTATCATTCATTCTAATATTTCTGCATCTAGACGTCTCTCAAATTCGTACTTCTTTCTCCATTTTGGGCATTAGATTTACCTCTCATCCCCGGTTAATTCCGGGACCTCTTTTGAGGATTTACCACCAATGTTTATTCAATTACTGTTATGCATACTCAATTACTATATTGATTTTCTAATATGTATTCTCACTTTCTATGGGTGTACTCTACTGTCATACTTAATCTCACTTACTCCCGTTAGTCCTAGACTAACGTAACTTACTTGACTTTATTTCTCCTTCTATATTACGTTTTCCGGCTACTGTATACCAACCAGTTTTACTTTTAGGTCTTACTGTTAGATAGTTTACATTGGTAATGGCCATAGATATCTTGGGTCATTACGGACCCAAACTTACTTACCTCGAAATGTCTTACTTAGATCTGTGACCCAGTGCCGCCAACACTAACATAGATACTTTTGTCTTAAACTTTCTCTACATTAGATTATATGGACGGTATACCCGATACAAATCTTACTTACTGTTAGTTTTACAGTTAAAATCATCCCTGACCAATGCTTTATAGGAATTTAATCCACTCCATTCTAAGTCATCAACTACACTAATTAGCATAACCCAACGGACAAAAAATCTTACTAGAAAATATTCATATTCATGAAATATAGTGAAACACAGTTTAGCCTTTTTTTTTATCACCTTCTCATCTCAGATTTAGAAATTATGCTTTACAGCCAAAGCAAGACAAGCATTTGTGTAAATTTATCGATAGCCTAGCATAGCATGGGAAGACCCACTCTCAAACTGTGTCTCTTTAGTATCCTTACATGGGTATAGAAATGACTACTACTACTACTACTATTACTATTATTACTACTACTACTACTACTACTACTACTAGTACTCTCACACAGGGCTTGAGACTGACAGATCTTCACTCCAAACATGAACAGCAAAGTTTATCTGTCTGGTGAGTAGCCTTTAGGTTATAAAGATGGGAACTGAACTGAATGATTTGAAATAGAAAGGTATAGGGGATGTTTTTTCTAATGTGCTTTTTCCTTTAAATTATATGTATAAAGATGTACAGCAGTGGGGAGCATTTATTTAATGTTACCCCACACTTCAGTTAGATGGAACCTTTGTGTGGGTTTTTAACAGTGTTGGTGTAGGCATCTTGTTGACATTCATCCAAGGACACCTCGACTTGCATTACACACCCTCACTGTGGAAATATTTCTCATGAAATCATGTGATTTCACATCTCCTGTCCCTGCCATTATCTATGCTGTCCCTCCCTCTGGCCCTCCCTATCAACCCTCCTGTCAATCCTATCACCCCTCCTGTCTCTCCTATCACCCATCCTGTCTCTCCTATCACCCATCCTGTCTCTCCTATCACCCCTCCAGTCTTACCAGTCTTTTCCCTGCCATTATCTATGCTGTCCCTCCCTCTGGCCCTCCCTATCAACCCTCCTGTCAATCCTATCACCCCTCCTGTCTCTCCTATCACCCCTCCTGTCTCTCCTATCACCCCTCCTGTCTCTCCTCTCACCCCCCGTGTCGCTCCTCTCACCCCCCCTGTCTCTCCTCTCACCCCCCCTGTCTCTCTTCTCACCCCTCCTGTTTCTCCTCTCACCCCCCCTGTCTCTCCTCTCACCCCTCCTGTCTCTCCTCTCACCCCCCTGTCTCTCTTCTCACCCCTCCGGTCTCTCCTACTACCCCTCCTGTCTCTCCTATCACCCCTTCTGTCTCTCCTACCACCCCTCCTGTCCCTCCCATCACCCCTCCTGTCTCTCCTATCACCCCTTCTGTCTCTCCTACCACCCCTCCTGTCCCTCCTATCACCCCTTCTGTCTCTCCTCTCACCCCTCCTGTCTCTCCTCTCACCCCCCTGTCTCTCTTCTCACCCATCCTGTCTCTCCTATCACCCGTCCAGTCTTACCTATCACCCCTCCAGTCTTACCTATCACCCCTCCTGTCTCTCCTATCACCCCTCCTATCTCTCCTCTCACCCCCCGTGTCTCTCCTCTCACCCCCCCTGTCTCTCCTCTCACCCCCCCTGTCTCTCTTCTCACCCCTCCTGTCTCTCCTCTCACCCCCCCTGTCTCTCCTCTCACCCCTCCTGTCTCTCCTCTCACCCCCCTGTCTCTCTTCTCACCCCTCCGGTCTCTCCTACTACCCCTCCTGTCTCTCCTATCACCCCTTCTGTCTCTCCTACTACCCCTCCTGTCTCTCCTCTCACCCATCCTGTCTCTCTTCTCACCCCTCCTGTCTCTCCTATCACCCCTCCTGTCTCTCCTATCACCCCCCGTGTCTCTCCTCTCACCCCCCCTGTCTCTCCTCTCACCCCCTGTCTCTCTTCTCACCCCTCCTGTCTCTCCTATCACCCCTCCTGTCTCTTCTATCACCCCTCCTGTCTCTCCTATCACCCCTCCTGTCTCTCCTATCACCCCTTCTGTCTCTCCTACCACCTCTCCTGTCTCTCCTCTCACCCCTCCTGTCTCTCCTCTCACCCCTGCTGTCTCTCCTATCACCTCTCCTGTCTCTCCCATCACCCCTCCTGTCCCACATCCTGTCTCTCCCATCACCCCTCCTGTCCCCCATCCTGTCTCTCTTATCACCTCTCCTGTCTCTCCCATCACCCCTCCTGTCCCCCATCCTGTCTCTCTTATCACCTCTCCTGTCTCTTTTATCACCCCTCCTGTCCCCCATCCCATCTCTCCTATCACCTCTCCTGTCTCTCCCATTACCCCTCCTGTCTCTCATCCTGTCTCTCCTATCACCTCTCCTGTCTCTCCCATCACCCCTCCTGTCCCTCATCCTGTCTCTCCTGTCACCTCTCCCGTCCTTGCCATTGGTAGACCTTCCTGAAAACAATGACACAATAATTTTGCTTAAACCTGTTCTGCCAGTTCATGTCTTTAAAGATTAGAGTGTTCCAATGTGGTTAGCCAAAAAGATGACAAGATAATTGACAGAGTCATTTTCTAGGCTTAATAACAAACAGACATGCCACATTTCTGGTTCTTCCACAACTGGTTTCCTGCTTGTAGAAGGGCACGGTTGCACAAATAATTTTCTCTAACTATAAGTCACATGTTTTCATGAGAAAATGTTTCTGCAGTGAGAGTATGCAATGCAAGTCAAGGTATCCTTGAGAGAGCCAGTAGTCATACACTCATTGTTTGTTTAGGGCATCACCGTCTCTCATCACACAGACACTTCAGTTAAAAGGCCGCTCAATTTTAAATGTCGGTTATCGGTAGTGGTATCATTTTAATTGTCGGAGTAGAGGACCTTGTGCATTTCAGGTAAAATAACAACATAATGTTTAAATCCCAGGACAAATTAGCTGGCAAAAACAATTCCCCAAATGAATATAGTTGGTTCATTGATATTTCAACCTGCTTGTCCTGATCGCGTCTTGTGTGGGTGGACAAATATTTTGCGGGTTTAGACGGTATGTACTGCCTGAAGGGGCAGCAGCCCCTAAATGGCATAAGCTGCTCATCAACAGTAACGGGCCCAGGGTTGTAAATCAGGGGAAGGGAGTCCACCCATTTGTCCCACACTGACCTGATTGCAGCTAGCATGTCTCTCTGCCGTCGAGCTGGTCTGGTGTCTCGGTTATCAACGCCTTCCCTCCAAATTAGTGCAGTCCAGAATGATTTTCTTGATGATGTCTGGGATAAACAGATCAAAAGAAGACTTAATGTCCTGCACATGAGTATCCGCCATCCGCGTCAGGCCCTGGTTGCATCCTTCTCACATTAGCAGCCATGCAGGGTGGCTCATTCCTTGGACAAGAGTACCAAAAAATGTCACAATTTCTTAACATCCATATTTCTCCTCCTGCAGGATGATGATGAGCTGGTCCTGGAGCTGGCTGAGGGTCAATCTCATCCTCTTCTTCCAACTCACTGTCAGACTTTAAATTGAAATTCTTCAGCTTCCAAAGTTGAAGACGCTTCTTCCACACTAGCTTCTCTCTCTGCAAAATGATTTCTCAGGCCCCCCGAGCAGAGATACTTTTTTTTCTATGCGGTTCTATTATTTGTTCTATGTTTTCTCGAATGTGGTATGGAGCCACACATGCAAGCTATTTGTTGTCACTCCCCAATTTGCACCTGGCTGGGTTAGAGTGTGGGGAAAATAATGCATTCGTTTTTTACAATGTATGGAAATAATGTATTGTAATAACATTGTGCGGGTTCCCCCAAGACATTGTGTAGTTTCACACACTACAAAGTTTAAAGAGTATGAGAAAAGCGGGAGACAGGCAGACAGGCAGGGAGACAGACAGGTTCTTGGTGCTATGTTGAAACAGTAGGCCCAGGGTGGAGAAAGACAGACTGAAGGCACACAGCAAACCTTTTTGTTACCTTTTTTTTGTTTTCACCTATACACACACTTTTCCACACTTCTATTACACACAGCTCCAGTGGACCTGAACACCACATGTTATAAGTAGGGGGGTGCACAGTGTGCACTCAATGAACATGTGTTATTTTACATGTTCTTCACAGAAAATTGGAAAAGACCAATGAGTCTCAGGTTGAAAAAATGATTCATTGTGTAATTTTTCTTTCAGTAAACATTAAAAATGGATCCCACAGACCCGAACACCACACAAGGGTTAAACTTCTTGAATCAGATCTTTTTTGTGTTCAAATACACATTTAGATTTGTGAACAGCTATCCACAACAACCTCAATCTGTAAAGCACAAATAGCTAAATGAGAGAGCAGCAGTGTGATTCACATCAACGCGCTATGTAGATATAAAAAATAAGTGAAATCTGTATCACCATTGTCTACACCACTGCTGTCATCCTTACCTCCAAGTGTTTATTCAAATTGGATAATCGTTGGATGCCGACAGCAGTTGCACCATTGGAAGACAGAGCTTGGACTGTTCCAGCTCTTTTCCCGCGATCCATCAAACACATTTGCTGTGTCATCATCGTGGTCTCTGACTTGTGGTCAGACTCGCTCAGGTGGAACAAATTTAAACTTTAACCTTTTTTTTCAATGCTGATTTGAATGTCATTTTAAAAAACAGAGAAGTGTCAAAGATTTTTTTCAGCAAACCTCCTTTCTGAATTTAAAAGTAATCCTCGAAGTGATCATAGTTTCTCAAAAGTATCTGTAATCTGTTTACAATATTTCTGCTGTTAACAGAATGGATTACAGTTACCGGTTTCTGTAATCCCTTACATGTAATCTGTTACCAACCCTGGTTACACATAGTACCCTACAACTAGGCATATGCCCCATACTGCTATAAAACGTCAGCTGCATCTCCACTTGTAGACATGACTTCAGATACCCAACAGTCAGGCAAAATGTAAGGACGACTATAAAGTTACTATTACAAGACACAAGCCTGAACAATTCTTGTTGCATGTTTTTATATAAAAAATGGGTGTTTTCTCCAAATTGACATTCAGAGAGGATGACGAAGATTAAAATGTCAAACTTCAGGAAAGACTGCATTTGCAATTTATATTATACAAATCTTCATTTAATAAGTTTATTGTAACGAGATAATGAATACATGTCATTTGTAAATATTGATGGGTTGTATGTTTAGTCACAATATTGTTTTGAACGTTGGTTTTGGACTGATGCCCAACTGAGCATTCTACTTAATGCTTCGTCAATGAGCACTGATGACAATATAATCATTATAGTGGCTTGGAAATGAAATTACATTCGAAAGGAGGCAAATAATTAGGAAAGTCTTTGATATTTTGATGTCACCAGATTGACTTTTAGCTGCAGTATAAAGCTAGCTATTTAGCTAGCTCAGATTGCAGGGAAGCCACCGGATTTTAACTAGCTAATGACAGTTTTTCCATTTGTCTAAAGTAAAGTTGTTCAAGACATTATGATGTAGTCATTATGCACGTTCCTAAAACCGGACAGATATGGACATAAATATTAAATGCACTTCTGCAAGTCTAATGACCGAGGTAAAAACAATGTCAGGTTGGATATTCAACGGATATTCACCTGTAGTTTTCCTTACATCCACCAACAGCAGTTAGGGACCGTCAACATAGTGACAAATCACATTTTAAAAATGTCATTATCTCTTTAACCATTACTCCAAAAACTTGAAAAACTGGTTATAGCTAACACGATGGAACAGACACACATTTTTTTTTTTGTTGATTTACATCTTGCACTATTTTAAATGATTAATTTGCACTTTTGAATTTCAATAGCTCATTGGTCATGTGACCTACTAACTTAAAACAAGGTTCAGAATGTCCACTGACTACGCTTCTCTATTGCACACCCTTTAGTTTGTCCATTTTCATCTCACACGTTTTTCCATAAATGTTTCCAAATAAAACATTTCAATAGCTCCTTGGTCATGTGACCTAATGACTTCAAACAAGGTTCAGAATGTCCAATGACTACCCTTATATATTGCACACCCTTTCGTTTGTCCATTTTCATCTCACATGATTTGACACAAATTTTTCAAAATGTCATATTTCAGTAGCTCCTTGGTCATGTGACCTAATGACTTCAAACTGGGTTCAGATTGTCCACTGACTACCTTTCTATATTGCACACCCTGTAGTTTGTCCATTTTCATCTCACACATTTTTACATGAATTTTTCCAAATGTAAAACGTCAATAGGTCATGTGACCTAATGACTTCAAACTGGGTTCAGAATGTCCACTGACTACCTTTCTATATTGCACACCCTGTAGTTTATCCATTTTCATCTCACACATTTTTACATGAATTTTTCCAAATGTCAATAGCTCCTTGGTGATGTGACCTACTGACTTCAAACAAGGTTCAGAATGTCCACTGACTACCCTTCTATATTGCACACTCTAGTTTGTGTACTGTAAAATCACGCGGTGTAACATACATTTTTCATAGTTTTAAATTTCAACAGCTCCTTGGTCATGTCAATTACACACCTAAGAAGCGTGCAGTGGATATACACCCATATTGCATAACCTCTAGTCATGTAGCTTCTATATTGTTGTACATTAATATTAGTTTGGGGGTTCAGTCCAGGGTTTACCCTTTTCTTTAATATTTATCTATAATAATTGGTAGTTCTAAGTACTCATTTCCCTGTTTTTTTATTTTGCCACAGTATTTAACAGCGGTACACAATAGGAGAGAGACAGATAATATCTCCTTTCGTCGTTAATATCAACCATAAAGGAAAATGGCAAAGTATGAAAGTCATGTTATTAATTGTCCAAAGCAGGGATGGAGAGTGAGCTAGTGAGGTAGGCTGCAGTGGGTTTGCTGGTCAATACATATATTGAACATGTAACCACAGTAGTGGTGGCCAGTAAATCAATGAATACAAATTTAACATTGACAATTTAACAGAAATTGTAAACCTTTAATCTTTTCCAACATGTCAACAGACACTTTACTTCAAATAAGTACAAAACATTTCACAGTGTTAACTTTCTCTTTAACCCTGGTTGATGTACACATCAGAGCCTCTTCAGTGTGGATGGGGTATAGCATACATTAACCCTGGTTGATGTACATGTCAGAGCATCTTCAGTGTGGATGGGGTATAGCATACATTAACCCTGGTTGATGTACATGTCAGAGCCTCTTCAGTGTGGATGGGGAATAGCATACATTTTCAACAACAAAGACTGCACTTCCAGTTTGTGTTCTTTACTCTGTTGAACTCTTTTGTCTTCATTCCTAGGCACAGCATGTATTGTCATGTTGTGTCTTGTTCCTGTTCTTTCTCTTCACCCTGTCTCCCTCTGCTGGTCGTATTAGGTTACCTTTTCTTACCCTCCTTCCCCCAGCTGTTCCTTGTCTCCTCTAACTACCTCGTTCACCCCTTTTCCCACCTGTTCCCTTTTTCCCTCTGATTAGGTCTCTATATCTCTCTCTGTTCCTGCTTCTGTCTTTGTCGGATTCTCGTTTGTGTTTCTCATGCCTGAACCAGACTATCGTCGTGTTTGCTGCAACCTTGTCCTGTCGGAATCTGCCAGTTCATCTAACCTTGTCCTGTCCTGTCGGAATCTGCCTGTCCATCTGAGCCTACATGTGTTTCGTCATTAAAGAAACTCTGTTTTGTTAATTCGCTTTTGGGTCCTCATTCACGCACCTGACAGAAGAATCTGACCAAGAATGGACCCAGCGACTTCGGATCCTCTCCACTCAGCCGTCGAGATCCAGGGAGCGATGCTAGGCAGACACGAGCAGGAATTGTCTGCTGCTCGACATGCCGTTGAGACCCTGGCCGCCCAAGTCTCCAACCTCACAGAACAGGTTCACCATCTCCGCCTCGATCCACCGGCCACTTCCAGGGCTTTCGAATCTCCGGAGCCCAGAATCAATAACCCGCCGTGTTACTCTGGGGAGCCCACTGAATGCCGCTCGTTCCTCACCCAGTGTGATATTGTGTTTTCTCTCCAGCCCAACACTTACTCCAGGAGCACTGCTCGTATCGCCTACGTCATATCTCTCCTTACTGGACGGGCTCGTGAGTGGGGCACGGCAATCTGGGAGGCAAGGGCTGAGTGTACTAACCAGTATCAGGACTTTAAGGAGGAGATGATACGGGTTTTTGATCGATCTGTTTTTGGGGAGGAAGCTTCCAGGGTCCTGTCTCCCCTATGTCAAGGTAATCGATCCATAACAGACTACTCTATTGAGTTTCGCACTCTTGCTGCCTCCAGTGACTGGAACGAGCCGGCTTTGCTCGCTCGTTTTCTGGAGGGTCTCCGCGCGGAGGTAAAGGATGAGATTCTCTCCCAGGAGGTTCCTTCCAGCGTGGATTCCTTGATTGAACTCGCTATTCGCATAGAGCGACGGGTTGATCTTCGTCACCGAGCTCGTGGAAAGGAGCTCGCGTTCTCCGTTGCCCCCCTCTCCGCATCACTACCATCTTCCTCTGCCGGCTCGGGTGCTGAGCCTATGCAGCTGGGAGGTATCCGCATCTCGACTAAAGAGAGGGAACGGAGAATCACCAACCGCCTCTGTCTCTATTGCGGTTCCGCTGGTCATTTTGTCACTTCATGTCCAGTAAAAGCCAGAGCTCATCAGTAAGCGGAGGGCTACTGGTGAGCGCTACTACTCCTGTCTCTCCTTCAAGATCCTGCACTACCTTGTCGGTCCATCTACGCTGGACCGGTTCGTCAGCTTCCTGCAGTGCCTTGATAGACTCTGGGGCGGAGGGCTGTTTTATGGACGAGACCTGGGCTCGGGAACATGACATTCCTCTCAGACAGTTAAGGGAGCCCACGGCCTTGTTCGCTTTGGATGGTAGTCCTCTCCCCAGGATTCAGCGTGAGACGCTACCTTTAACCCTCACTGTCTCTGGTAATCATAGCGAAACCATTTCTTTTTTGATTTTTCGTTCACCTTTTACACCTGTTGTTTTGGGCCATCCCTGGCTAGTTTGTCATAATCCTTCTATTAATTGGTCTAGTAATTCTATCCTCTCCTGGAACGTCTCTTGTCATGTGAAATGTTTAATGTCTGCTATCCCTCCTGTTTCCTCTGTCTCTTCTTCACAGGAGGAGCCTGGTGATTTGACAGGGGTGCCGGAGGAATATCACGATCTGCGCACGGTGTTCAGTCGGTCCAGGGCCACCTCTCTTCCTCCACACCGGTCGTATGATTGTAGTATTGATCTCCTTCCGGGAACCACTCCCCCCCGGGGTAGACTATACTCTCTGTCGGCTCCCGAACGTAAGGCTCTCGAAGATTATTTGTCTGTAGCTCTTGACGGCGGTACCATAGTCCCCTCCTCCTCTCCCGCCGGAGCGGGGTTTTTTTTTGTCAAGAAGAAGGACGGGTCTCTGCGCCCCTGCATAGATTATCGAGGGCTGAATGACATAACAGTGAAGAATCGTTATCCGCTTCCTCTTATGTCTTCAGCCTTCGAGATCCTGCAGGGAGCCAGGTTTTTCACTAAGTTGGACCTTCGTAACGCTTACCATCTCGTGCGCATCAGGGAGGGGGACGAGTGGAAGACGGCATTTAACACTCCGTTAGGGCACTTTGAATACCGGGTTCTTCCTTTCGGCCTCGCTAACGCTCCAGCTGTCTTTCAGGCATTAGTCAATGACGTCCTGAGAGACATGCTGAACATCTTTGTTTTCGTTTACCTTGACGATATCCTGATTTTTTCACCGTCACTCCAGATTCATGTTCAGCACGTTCGACGTGTCCTCCAGCGCATTTTA
Source organism: Oncorhynchus mykiss (assembly GCF_013265735.2). NCBI lineage: Eukaryota > Metazoa > Chordata > Actinopteri > Salmoniformes > Salmonidae > Oncorhynchus > Oncorhynchus mykiss. The sequence continues at coordinate 972,820 of NC_048583.1, read as the reverse complement.
GAGAATTGTCTTTTTGTGAAGGCTGAGAAGTGCACTTTTCATGCCTCCTCCGTCACATTTCTCGGTTCTGTTATTTCCGCTGAAGGCATTAAGATGGATCCCGCTAAGGTCCAAGCTGTCATTGATTGGCCCGTCCCTAAGTCACGCGTCGAGCTGCAGCGCTTTCTCGGCTTCGCGAACTTCTATCGTCGTTTCATCCGTAATTTCGGTCAGGTGGCAGCTCCTCTCACAGCCCTTACTTCTGTCAAGACGTGCTTTAAGTGGTCCGTTTCCGCCCAGGGAGCTTTCGATCTCCTCAAGAATCGTTTTACTTCCGCACCTATCCTTGTTACACCTGAGGTCTCTAGACAGTTCGTTGTCGAGGTTGACGCGTCAGAGGTGGGCGTGGGAGCCATTCTTTCTCAGCGCTCCCTCTCTGACGACAAGGTCCACCCTTGCGCGTATTTTTCTCATCGCCTGTCGCCGTCGGAACGTAACTATGATGTGGGAAACCGCGAACTGCTCGCCATCCGCTTAGCCCTAGGCGAATGGCGACAGTGGTTGGAGGGGGCGACCGTTCCTTTTGTCGTTTGGACTGACCATAGGAACCTTGAGTACATCCGTTCTGCCAAACGACTTAATGCGCGTCAGGCTCGTTGGGCGCTGTTTTTCGCTCGTTTCGAGTTCGTGATTTCTTATCGTCCGGGCTCTAAGAACACCAAGCCTGATGCTTTATCTCGTCTCTTCAGTTCTTCAGTAGCCTCCACTGACCCCGAGGGGATTCTCCCTGAGGGGCGTGTTGTCGGGTTGACTGTCTGGGGAATTGAGAGGCAGGTAAAGCAAGCACTCACTCACACTCCGTCGCCGCGCGCTTGTCCTAGGAACCTTCTTTTCGTTCCCGTTCCTACTCGTCTGGCCGTTCTTCAGTGGGCTCACTCTGCCAAGTTAGCCGGCCACCCTGGCGTTCGGGGTACGCTTGCTTCCATTCGCCAGCGTTTTTGGTGGCCCACCCGGGAGCATGACACGCGTCGTTTCGTGGCTGCTTGTTCGGTCTGCGCGCAGACTAAGTCCGGTAACTCCCCTCCTGCCGGCCGTCTCAGGCCGCTTCCCATTCCCTCTCGACCGTGGTCTCACATCGCCTTAGATTTTATCACCGGACTGCCTTCGTCAGCGGGGAAGACTGTTATTCTTACGGTTGTCGATAGGTTCTCTAAGGCGGCTCATTTTATTCCCCTTGCTAAGCTTCCTTCTGCTAAAGAGACGGCACAAATCATCATCGAGAATGTTTTCAGAATTCATGGCCTTCCGTCAGACGTCGTTTCGGACAGGGGTCCGCAATTCACGTCTCAATTTTGGAGGGAGTTTTGCCGTTTGATTGGGGCTTCCGTCAGTCTCTCTTCCGGCTTTCACCCCCGGTCTAAAGGTCAAGCAGAACGGGCCAATCAGACTATTGGTCGCATCTTACGCAGTCTTTCTTTTCGTAACCCTGCGTCTTGGTCAGAACAGCTCCCCTGGGCAGAATACGCCCACAACTCGCTTCCTTCGTCTGCGACCGGGCTATCTCCTTTTCAGAGTAGCCTCGGGTACCAGCCTCCGCTGTTCTCGTCTCAGTTCGCCGAGTCCAGCGTCCCCTCCGCTCAGGCTTTTGTCCAACGTTGCGAGCGCACCTGGAAGAGGGTCAGGTCTGCACTTTGCCGTTATAGGGGGCAGACTGTGAGAGCCGCTAATAAGCGTAGAACTAAGAGTCCTAGATATTGTTGCGGTCAGAGAGTTTGGCTCTCCACTCAGAACCTTCCCCTTAAGACAGCTTCTCGCAAGTTGACCCCGCGGTTCATTGGTCCGTTCCGTATTTCTCAGATCATTAATCCTGTCGCAGTGCGACTTCTTCTTCCGCGATATCTTCGTCGCGTCCACCCGGTCTTCCATGTCTCCTGTGTTAAGCCCGTTCTTCGCGCTCCCGCTCGTCTTCCCCCCCCCCCCCCCCCCCATCCTTGTCGAGGGCGCACCTATCTACAGGGTCCGTAAGATTTTGGACATGCGTCCTCGGGGCCGTGGTCATCAGTACCTAGTGGATTGGGAGGGGTACGGTCCTGAGGAAAGGAGTTGGGTTCCCTCTCGGGACGTGCTGGACCGTTCGCTGATCGATGATTTCCTCCGTTGCCGCCAGGTTTCCTCCTCGAGTGCGCCAGGAGGCGCTCGGTGAGTGGGGGGGTACTGTCATGTATTGTCATGTTGTGTCTTGTTCCTGTTCTTTCTCTTCACCCTGTCTCCCTCTGCTGGTCGTATTAGGTTACCTTTTCTTACCCTCCTTCCCCCAGCTGTTCCTTGTCTCCTCTAACTACCTCGTTCACCCCTTTTCCCACCTGTTCCCTTTTTCCCTCTGATTAGGTCTCTATATCTCTCTCTGTTCCTGCTTCTGTCTTTGTCGGATTCTCGTTTGTGTTTCTCATGCCTGAACCAGACTATCGTCGTGTTTGCTGCAACCTTGTCCTGTTCTGTCGGAATCTGCCAGTTCATCTAACCTTGTCCTGTCCTGTCGGAATCTGCCTGTCCATCTGAGCCTACATGTGTTTCGTCATTAAAGAAACTCTGTTTTGTTAATTCGCTTTTGGGTCCTCATTCACGCACCTGACAATGGAACCACCGTTGGCATGCAAAACATTCAATCTAAACAAAACAAAGTGTAACACATTATAAATAATATCAATATCAATGCAGTATGACGAATTAGCCATCCATTGTGTTATATCATAAATTGTCTTTCATGCCGTCACTGTTGTCAAAAGATTATAAACATGTTAAATAAAGTTACTAACCCAGTCAGTCTTTGGGCCACATCCAGGTTCTTTATCAGTGGCACACATGAGGCAGTTGTTGGCTTTGTTGAACTCTGAAATCATAGGCATGAACTGAACATATGGCTGTCCCACACAACTACATAAAAATAATTTACATTTACTTTGAATTAAATGTCATTACATACCATACGTTTTTAGTATATCCTCAGCCATTTCTTTTCGCAGTTGCTCCATGTGTTTTTGTGAAGGTTCTATATCAATTTGGGAGGGGATGTTGGGGAAGTTCTGTGCAATAAAATATAGTTTTTGACCTAATTGTCACATAAATAGCTAACCATTCATTATTGAAAATATAACCATCAAACCTCCATTATAAAGACCCCACAGCTGAAGGTGTCCTGCTGCATGGTGGGAGTTATTTCTCCTGCTTTCCACTTTGTTCACCCAGTCGTCTTTTCCATGGCAGGATCTTCTCATTTTGAAGTATTCTCTTTTTTATGTGAACATGGAATTCTGATTAGTTACGGGCAAATGAATACACAGGCCAAATTTGCATGCTGTTTTCCTTCTCACTATAATCTATTAGAGGTCATTTACTTTATGCCCCATGCTACACACAGCCTAAATTATAGGCACTGAACCATTTACAGGACATGAATAAAAGTAGCATATAGGACCCAACTCTATCACAGAGTGAATAAATGTAGAGCGTTTGTAGACTTTAAGAAATAACTATTAAGTGACAGTTTCATCAGTAGGTACTTAAATAAAGTCATATCACAGATGACAGTGCCAACCAAATTTATGACAAGACACAATGAATTGTAATCACCAAAGTGTGTTAAAGTGTGTTTGTCAAAATAATATCTGAAAATGTCAGTTGTTGAACATAATACTTCTATTTGCAATAGCAATTTATGATATATGCAGTTGTGGAATATTACATGTACCAACACTACATGTAGGACGGACATAAGACATTCCCACATACAGTAAACACATACAAAGAGGCATTTTTCAGCTATAATTTTTACCACTCAGAATCCAGAATGGATATGACAATGTGGCAGCACAGGATGTAATACACCCTTACAACAATCTACTTTTTGATCTCCTTCACTTCTTATCTGGTAAACTGCTACTGTGTGTCAAGAAAAGAGCCCCAATTAAGGGTTAGTGTACTCCAGTAAAAAAGGTCTGGTTTAGATAAAAAACTATTGTCCTGTGTCCCCGTTCATAGAGGCATGAGAGACTAGTCAGTGGTAGAATTGAGTTGGCACTGTATTGGCCCAAACACCCACAGACCCACAAGGTTGAGGTTACTCATGGACAGTAATTAGTGATATGTTTGGTTGTTGTTGCATTGATGCATTGTGTCTTCTAACTGTCCAAGAATAGGATTCAAAGTGTTAGGATAAATAAATTCCCATAAATACAAAGGAGGATGTCTCTCCTCATACCTCTGGCACTTTAGTCAGACTGCCAGACTGTGCACCACAGAGCCAATCAGGAGAGAATACATACAGGTCAACAATGCCAACTGAAAGTCAAGGGGTGTGTCTTTGCCTTTTGGATGACTCTCTCTTTACAGAAAGCCGCTGTGGTTCAAGTCAAGAGCTACTCTTCCCCTTTCAGTCTGCTCTGCACATGTCTGAATGTGACAGAGCCAGCAGCCAAGAGAATGTTTCACAGTATGTCATAAAAAAATATTACACTTATGAATGTATGTAAAATGCAAATATGTATTAGATCCAGTACAATGGAATAACTAAGACCTGAATTTGAATGCAGCGTGTTCCGATTCCTCCTCTTTCTGTCCAGCAGGGTCAACCAAAAACACTTGGCCTGATGGTTCATGCAGATACTGGGGAAGCAATATAGAAATGTATTGACCCCTTAAACGATTGTACTATTAAATGACCCATATCACAACCCTCATACCCCTTCACAAAAATGTACCTAAATCAATTTTGGATAAAGGACTTACAATGTTGTCTTTACAATAAGGGCTGTGAGAGGCAGACTGGACTCTTGAGACAAAGAGCTGGGTGCCAAATGCAAAACATGGAACATTACAAATCAAGAGAAGCGTCTGACATGGAAACACAAACAATACTCCCTTATGACAAAAGAGTATAAACGGTAAGTCATCAATGGAGTAATGAAGTCCAGGTCAGTGTTGCCAACTACTTTTCAGGGTAAGTTGCTAGAGGCAGGTTGATTTGTTGCTAAAAGTTGCTTAATGACATTGTGATGTCATTGCGTGATAACGTAAAACTGCGTCATTATGTGGAATACACAATAAAGTTACTCACATTGACTGGCCATCTCTGAAAAAAATATGATTTGACATTTGTTCAGGTATGGACTCCCACTCTTTTCTGTACTTCTGGCTGTACAATTTTGATTGAGACATGTTGATTGATGTTGTAAGTTCTGTTCAAGATCAAACATTCATGACCAACTATAATCATTGGGTTTGGCTCGTCGAACCCGTACTACTGCTGCTGTTGTCAGCCAACAATGACTTGTAATTTGCTGAAATTGCTGTTGGCCGGCTGCTGCCAGTGCACGAGCTGAGCGCCTGCTGCGGACGTCACTCACAATGCACTTTTGCATCTAGGCACGTGTGTTGTGACTGAGTGTGTGACCGAGAAAATCGTTTTGTGTCATTTAGAGGCAAAGTGCATGCACTTTAGCATTTGAGTCACTTTTCAAAAGTTGCTAAAAGTTCAAAATACATTTTTAAAAGTAGCTAAATTTGTTGCTAGGTGCTGTTTGAAAAGAAGTTGCCAGGGTAGTCTGAAAAGTTGCTAAATCTAGCAACAAAATTGCTAAGTTGTCATCACTGGTCCAGGTGTGACTGATGATGAGACACAGGTGTGCGTAATGACGGTTGCCAGGTGTGCGTAAAGATGGGTTGCCAGGACCAGTGGTTAGTAGACCAGCGATGTTGAGCGCCGGAACGGGTCAGCGGGAGTAGATGTGACAGGTGACACCAACAACAGACAACATTTGAGCACGTTACTGTTGCACATTAACCTTTAATAGTTCAAAGACATGAAAGACTAAATGCATAATACTTGATTACAAATATGAAAACAACTGGTTTGAATAAGTATATACAGTCCTTTGAATACTGTATGATGAACATATTTTACTACAGAAAACAAATGTTCAGAAATACACTATTATAAATTCTTATACAGTAGATGTGTATATACTGAACAAAATGATGAATGCAACATGTCCAGTGTTGGTTCCATGAGCTGAAATAAAACATCCCAGACATTTTTCATAAGCACAAAAATCGTATTTTTCTCATATGTAGTGCACACATTTGTTTACATCCCTGTTAGTGAGCATTTCTGTTTTGCCAATATAATCCATCCACCGAACAGGTCACAGATGCACCTTGTGCTGGGGACAATAAAGGCCACTAAAATATGGAATTTTGTCAAACAACACAATGCCACAGATGTCTCAAGTTTTGAGGAGGGTGCAATTGGCATGCTGACTGCAGGAATGTCCACCAGAGCTGTTGCCAGAGAATTGAATGTACATTTTTGGGATCTTTTATTTCAGCTCATTAAACATGGGATCAGCACTTTACATGTTGCATTTGTATTTTTGTTACGTGCAATTATGAAATTAATATGAACTATTTGTGTTTCATCATTCATAATGCTCCCGATAAGAGGTTTAACATTCTGGACCCCAAAGTGAGCCATACCCAGGTCGACCTTTATGGTCGTCACTGAGAGTCACAAGCAAAACCTATGTTCATGCTGTTAGTAGTAATGCTAAAGGACATTTCTGAACATCCTGTCGTGTAAATGGTGAGAGGAGATAAGAGTTAATGTCTACTGCTCTTTGACTGCCCTCCAGTGTTACCAGGTAGTATGTCTCTCAAGGTCTTTTTCCATCAAGGCCAACTTTCACCCTCTGTCTGTGCTTCAAGAATACCTTTCAAGTTTTTTCATGGTTTAATTCCAAGGTCTAGTGGCTGGAATAATATGATTCATCCTGTTAATTTGCCACGGTAAATGTCCATGGTCAGTTTTAATGACACTTGCATTCTACAGTCTACAATATAGAAAACTTAAAATATATGTAGAAGTCAGTGGAGAGCGGCAGTCATAGTCAGCTGTTACAGACCATATAAAACATTAGTTGACTATCAGCTGTACGGTTCTGTCTCTCATTGTAAGTACAGTTGTTATTTAAGAGAGAGTTGGCTATTGCAGATATAAGCCTATGGACTGTTTAGAGAGAGTGACATCATCAGTGTGCATCCTGTGATTTTCTTCAATGTCATTGGAAACAATTTCTTCCTCTATTTGTACGACAAAACAGAACCATTTTCACATATGTTGATGTTGGGTTGGTGCTGGAAAGGAATATGACATTGAAAAATGTTGCAATTTCCCTTTGTCACAGTCATTTTTTTCTGTGGTAAAATAACAAAGACCTAAGACTCTATTTTACTTCTGTGACATGGTGAGCTTGGACCCAGGAGCAGAGAAGTGACCAAACGAGGAATCAGTGGTTAAGGATCAACATAATACTTTACTGAGAAACAGTAAACAAAGGATCACAGTAACACTGGGAAAAAAACTCTTCCAGCTTCTGCAAACACCAACAGAAAACACAGCTATCTTAACAGGGAAATCATAATGAGTAAATAGGACACACTAGAGTGTCGTTGTCACCAGGACGGTCTCTGCCGCCCTCTGGTGACAGGTGGAACCATGACAACATCATTACAATGCATTAAATGGATTATGAACTGCCTATACTATGCCAGTCCCTCAGTAATGGCACAGTCCACGAAATTGTTATTGTACACATAAGAACATTTACAGATGACTGAACCTTTCAAACAACATGCACCATGTAAAATCAGTCTTCAGAGGGAACGACCTTGTTAAATTTCTCAATGATTCTATTCTGCTTACTACTTGAACAACCTTGATAGTCATATCACAGTGGCTCTTACTACTACACCCACTATTGCTGGAAAAAAATCATGTTTTTTTTAAAGATGTTTGCATATTGCAAACGGCTGTCTTACAAAGCCTACAGAAAACAACTTGTTTGCTTAAATATTTATGTTGACTAAACTTTGATGAATAAACCATTGTAAATGTGTATAAATGTTGCTTTACTTCTTTCATATCAATTGTTTAAAATTGTAATGCTTATAAGCATGTAGCTATTCCCCAGGTTGTTGCTGTAAATGAGAATGTGTTCTCAGTTAAAAAAACTAACAATCAGTACCATGAAAGTACTTCATTTTGTATAGACTAGAATGTTTTTTTACAAGATGCCTTCCTGTTATTTTTTCATTGATTGTGAGTTAAATACTTGTCTTACTGTGTATTGGGTTTGCACAAAAAGGCATTTTGCACTGGAAATGATCAAAAGTATGGCGTAAAAAGTGTAAAAACTAAAATCAAGTGTAAAAAATGTGAATAAAAAAGACATTCATGTTTGATCAAAAAAAGTGGGAAAATGGAAAAGCAATGTTTTAAAGGCATCACGTAGCCAACATGTTATTCACCAGTGTCAGATTGTTCCAGAAAGGCAACAATGAAACCTTCAAACTATTAGTTATATGAAGACATACCAGGAGTGGTTAGCTACAGAGTACATTCATAATTCAGTCCTGTTTGGAGATGGAAGTTTGTTTTCAGTGTGTATGTGCTTTAGATGTACATTTTGAGTCGGAAGTTTACATACACTTAGGTTGGAGTCATTAAAACTTGTATTCCAGACGCACTGAGTTTGAAGGTAGGCCTTGAAATACATCCACAGGTACACCTCCAATTGACTCAAATTATGTGTATTAGCCTATCAGAAGCTTCTAAAGCCAATACATCATTTTCTGGAATTTTCCAAGCTGTTGTTTGGCACAGTCAACTTAGTGTATGTAAACTTCTGACCCACTGGAATTGTGATACAGTGAAATAATCTGTCTGTAAACAATTGTTGGAAAAATGACTAGTGTCATGCACACAGTAGATGTCCTTCTACTATCTTGCCAAAACTATAGTTTGTTAACAAGAAATTTGCGTAGTGGTTGAAAAACAAGTTTTAATGACTCCAACCTAAGTGTATGTAAACTTCCGACTTCAACTGTATGTGTTATTTCATTGTTTTAATGTCTTCACTATTATTCCACATTGTAGAAATAGTAGAAATAAAGAAGAACCCTTGAATGAGTAGGTGTGTGCAACCTTTTGACTGGTACTGTACATGAATGAGTATGATCCCTGAGATGACTAATAAAAAAAAGTATGGACACAATTCAGAATAACACAACGCAACAATACTTTGGAGTAGAAAAAGATATATGTTTATTTTGAATTGAATAAGAACATATGCCAACTTGCACAATACTCATAGTACATTGTATTCTGTTTAAATAATTTGGTAATTTCAACCCGCATTTGTTAGATCCTGTTATTAATCAGTAGCAACTAGTCAAGACAAAAGCAAGTTGACTAATAACCAATATAATTGGTATTGAAAACATGTTAGTATAACAATTATCTGAGCAATTTGTTCAGAGTTCCTTGGATTATTATACCCACAACCCGTAACTTGTTACGTATATCTCCCCACACAATGCAGTATATTCCAAAGTGTATATACTGTATGTGTACCTCCAAGTACTACACTTAACATTCAGTAATGTGAATAGGAGGACTCTAGTGACAGTGAGAAGAGACTAGGAAGACACTGACTGAACAACATATTTTTTAAGACATGTCAGAATGTTAATCAGTTAAAGTTTGAGTGACAGCTAACCCAACAATAGATACTTTTTTTTGTGACACACCATTACTGTATGTTGCACTCTTGGTTTTATAAAGGCTGATTGTTCCTGTTGAGGCTGACTGACTGGTTGTGTTTGAAATGACACTCTATTCCCTATATTTTGCACTACTTTTGAACAGAGCCAAATGGGAAGGTCCCTGCTGTTTGGAGACACAATGGGGGTACTGTGCTATTACTGGTATTTCCAGCAATATCCGCCAGGGTTGCTGCAGGTAATTGACACAACCTGTCTCCCATCAATCAATCAATGTCTGGTCATGTGTGTCAGGATCTTGTTGCCTGTTTACAGCAATCAGTGATTTTTGGTTGTTTGTTTGATTAAACAATTTTATCCAAAATGTGTGTGAACAGAAACAATTTATTCTGATAATATGACATACAGTTGAAGTCGGAAATTTACACACAGTTGAAGTCAGAAGTTTACATGCACTTTAGCCAAATATATTTAAACTCAATTTTTCACAATTCCTGTCATTTAATCCGAATACAAATTCCCTGTTTTAGGTCACTTAGGATCACCACTTTATTTTAAGAATGTGAAATGTCAGAATAATAGTATTCAGAATTATTTATTTCAGATGTTATTTCTTTCATCACATTCCCAGCGGGTCAGAAGTTTACATACACTCAATTAGTATTTGGTAGCATTGCCTTTAAATTGTTTAACTTGGGTCAAATGTTTTGGGTAGCCTTCCACAAGCTTCCCAGAATAAGTTTTGTGAATTTTGGCCCATTCCTCCTGCCAGAGCTGGTGTAACTGAGTCAGGTTTGTAGGCCTCCTTGCTCGCTCACGCTTTTCCAGTTCTGCCCACAACTTTTCTATAGGATTGAGGTCACGCCTTTGTGATGGCCAGTCCAATTCCTTGACTTTGTTGTCCTTGAAACTTCTTGTGGCTCAAATCCCGTTTAACGGGATAGATTTGACAACATCCTGTGAAAATGCAGAGAGCGAAATTCATAGAAAATTATTAGAAATATCTAACTTTCATACATTCACAAGTGCATTAAACCAAATTAAAGCTTAACTTCTTGTTAATCTAGCCACCGTGTCAGATTTCAAAAAGACTTTACTGCGAAAACACACCATGCTATTATCTGATGACATCGCCCAGCATACCAACACATGAAAATCAGATTTCATCCCACCATGCGCGACACAAAACTCAGAAATAACAATTGAATTCATGCCTTACCTTTGAAGATCTTCATCTGTTGGCACTCCAATATGTCCCAAAAATATCATAAATTGTCCTTTTGTTTGATAAATTACGTTGTTATATATCCAAAATGTCAATTTATTTGGCGCGTTTGACTCAAACAACTTTCCTAATACAACCTTCGGTATTTTTTTATGTAAATAATCGATAAAATGTAAGACGGGATAAACTGTGTTCAATACAGGACGAAAACAAAGTGGAGCGAGCTTTCAGGTCTTACGTCTCATCCACAACAGTACACTTCACTCAACCCTTGTTCTGAACTGCTTACTTCTTCATTACTCAAAAGAAAAACATCAACCAATTTCTAAAGACTGTTCACATCCAGAGGAAGCAATAGGAACGAGCAAGTGCCTTAGAAATCTAGATCCACACAGAAATCCATTGAAAAGAGTGACCTCAATTTTTTGGGATGGTTTGTCCTCAGGGTTTCGCCTGTCAAATAAGTTATTTTGTACTCACAGACGTAATTTTAACAGATGTAGAAACTTAAGAGTGTTTTCCATCCAAATCTACTAATTATATGCATATCCTAGCTTCTGGTCCTGTGTAGCAGGCCGTTTACTTTGAGAACACTTTTCATCCGGACGTGAAAATACTGCCCCCTAGCCCAATTAAGCCATTTTGCCACAACTTTGGAAGTATGCTTGGAGTCATTGTTCAATTGGAAGACCAATTTGCGACCAAGCTTTAAACTTCCTTACTGATGTCTTGGGATGTTGTTTCAATATATCCACATAATTTTCCATCCTCATGATGTCATCTATTTTGTAAAGTGCACCAGTCCCTCTTGCAGCAAAGCACCCCCACGACATGATGCTGCCATCCCCGTACTTCACGGTTAGGATGGTGTTCTTCAGCTTGCAAGCATCTCCCTTTTTCCTAACAGTTCTATTTTTGTTTCATCAGACCAAAGGACATTTCTCCAAAAAGTAAGATCTTTGCTCCCATGTGGAGTTGCAAACCGTAGTCTGGCTTTTTTTTTTATGGCGGTTTTGGAGCAGTGGCTTCTTCCTTGTTGAGCGGCCTTTCAGGTTATATCGATGTAGGACTCGTTTTACTGTGGATATAGATACTTGTACGTGTTTCCTCCAGCATCTTCACAAGATCCTTTGCTGTTTTTCTGGGATTGATTTGCACTTTTCGCACTGAAGTACGTTCATATCTAGGAGACAGAATGCATCTCTATCTTGAGCGGTACGGCGTCTGCGTGGTCCCATGGTGATTATACTTGCATACTATTGTTTGTACAGATGAATGTGGTACCTTCAGGCGTTTGGAAATTGCTCCCAAGGATGAACCAGACTTGTGGAGGTCTCACAATTTTTTTTCTGAGGTCTTGGCTGATTTCTTTTGACTTTCCCATGATGTCAAGCAAAGAGGCACTGAGTTCTAAGGTAGGCCTTGAAATTCATCCACAGATACACCTCCAATTGATTCAAATGATGTCAATTATCAGAAGCTTCTAAAGCCATGACATAATTTTCTGGAATTTTCGAAGCTGTTTAAAGGCACAGTCAACTTAGTGCATGTAAACTTCTGACCCACTGGAATTGCGCTACAGTGAATTATAAGGGAAATAATCTGTCTGTAAACAATTGTTGGAAAAATTTATTGTGCCATGCAAAACTATAGATTGTTAACAAGAAATTTGTGGAGTGTTTGAAAAACGAGTTAAGTGCAGCTTAAGTCATATGATTTTACATTTCAACTTCCTGCCTCTGTCACCAACACAATTGCTACTGTTAGGGGTGGTGAAAAAACTTATACTCAAAGCACAGAGATTTGAAGAAGACCAGTTATACACCACATCCCCACCTCTTCTGCAGAAATGTTACTTCCCCTTTAGGTCTATCCTTCTGTCAAGGCTCTCCACTGCTGGTGGAGAAGTCGGTGCAGGAGAGCAGGTAGTATTGAACAAGCACACACTTTATTATGGCAGTAGAGAAAATAACAGAAGAAAGCAGCTTCTTGAAAACCTCCAGCCCACAAGGCAAAAGTGTAAATGTGCGATAAATTTGCGATAAATGTTCAACACCAGACACTGTAATACAAAATAAACAAACGTGTGCAAACAAGGAGAGGAGCCGACTTCAGCGGAAGTCGTGACACCTTCCTGTTATGCTACCATCTCTTTGAGTGTGATTTGGCAGCCTAAGTGACATGATTTGATAGAAAATGAGACTTTGCATTTGAACTCCCTGCCCTCTAGACAGTGTTGTGTTGACTTCAAAGTGTCAGTAATGCATCAAGTTTCTAGGTTTATGCAACATGAGGGAATACATTGACTGTGGAGCATAGTAGATAAAAAGGCTTTCTTTCAATTATGAGAACCATAGTTCTGTGAGGTCATAAGAACAACACAATACAGAATTATCACATGGATGAAGTAATTAATTACATTATGTCCCTTAGGGAAATTTGCTTGACAAATGCTTGATGGCTGAAATGTGTCCATTTGAGTGTTAATAATACATCTAAGTAATACTTTATTAGTGAGTGTTAATAATACATCTAAGTAATACTGTATTAGTGAGTGTTAATAATACATCTAAGTAATACTTCATTAGAGAGTGTTAATAATACATCTAAGTAATACTTCATTAGAGAGTGTTAATAATACATCTAAGTAATACTTTATTAGTGAGTGTTAATAATACATCTAAGTAATACTGTATTAGTGAGTGTTAATAATACATCTAAGTAATACTTCATTAGAGAGTGTTAATAATACATCTAAGTAATACTTCATTAGTGAGTGTTAATAATACATCTAAGTAATACTGTATTAGTGAGTGTTAATAATACATCTAAGTAATACTGTATTAGTGAGTGTTAATAATACATCTAAGTAATACTTTATTAGTGAGTGTTAATAATACATCTAAGTAATACTTCATTAGTGAGTGTTAATAATACATCTAAGTAATACTTCATTAGAGTGTTAATAATACATCTAAGTAATACTTCATTAGAGTGTTAATAATACATCTAAGTAATACTTCATTAGTGAGTGTTAATAATACATCTAGGTAATACTTCATTAGTGAGTGTTAATAATACATCTAAGTAATACTTCATTAGTGAGTGTTAATAATACATATAAGTAATACTTCATTAGTGAGTGTTAACAATACATCTAAGTAATACTTTATTAGTGAGTGTTAATAATACATATAAGTAATACTTTATTAGTGAGTGCCTCCCATCTTTTGCAGGTGTCTGTTACTCCTAATAAAATCTACCTCAATACAACAACCTTTTCTTGTGATCAGTAAAACATTATAACAAAAACAGCTAAATATGTGTTCATCAACCCCCTGAGTATAATTTTTAATGTAGGCTACAATAACATATGTTGTGTTTGCTCTGTGTATATAGAGGAAGCTTTCAATATCAAGTAATGAAGTCAAACAACTTGTAGAAGGTACAGCACTGTTATCTACGGACTCTCATTGAGTACTGCATGCTCCAGCTCCCACTGCAGCTCCCACTGCAGCTCCCACTGCTGCACCAACTGACATACCAACTGGGCCTCCAAATGTTCCCAAAGCTGCTCCGATTGTAGCACCTGTTCCCATTTTGCTAAATTTCTCAGCATTCTTTCTAGCTTTTCTTTCCTGTTTTATCCCCAGCTTCTCTACTTCTTCTCTTAGACACACTCCTTCAAACTTTGCCTTCAGTTCTTCCCTCTCTTTGTGTATCTTCTCTTCATTCTCTCTCAAGATCCTGTTCTTCTCTTCTTCAATCACTCTCTCAGCCTCCTGGAACATCTCAGTGGTGTAGTGGCTTCCTCCATTCATCGTCACCATCTTGTTTATCTTCTCAAGGAGCTCAGGGACCTGGGAGAGATTCTGATCTTTGTTTTTGAAGACATGATATCCCCCATTACATTTGGTAATGAAACTTTCCAGTTTGGGATTTCCATGCAGGAAGTCTTCAATTGTTACATCATCAAGAAGGTCTCCATGTGTGAAGACAACCATGGTGTATTTCGATGCTTCATCACCAAATAATGTCTGGATCATCTTCACAATTTCCTGCTGCTCTTCAGTGAATCCTCCCAGCTTGAGAACAACCAGGAACACATGGGGACCAGGAGCGGAGAATAGCAGGCACTGTGAGATCTCTTTCAGTGCTTCCTCCTGTGTTAACTTAGTGTCAAACAAGCCTGGTGTGTCGATGACAGCTACATGTTGCCCTCCCACATTTCCTCTTTTCTTTTTACTTGAGGATGTCACAGAAATAGAGGACATTTTGGATTCAAACGCTTTTCTCCCCAGGATGGCGTTTCCTGTTGCGCTCTTCCCAGAACCAATCTTTCCAACCAGAACAATCCGGACCTCTTTATTTTGTTCTGTTGGATAAGAAAGACATGTTGTTACTGTAGAAAGAAGTCTGATGTTCTTTCTGTTTGGTCATCATACAGAATAGCTACTGATATGATCAGTCTCACATTACTTATTAAACATTGATGGTTTATAGAATATGAACTGTTAGCAAATTAACAAGGACATTATCTATAAATTAAGTTTCAAGCCTACATTCATTTTTAATCAAATGTATTAATAATGTAATAAAACATTATTTTGTGAAAACACATTAAACAAATAAACCGATTCTTGTAGACTAAGTACTCACCAGTCATGTTTGGGTTTTGGAGTGCTGCCAATCTTTTCCAAGGAACAGTCTTTCCAACCAGAGAAATCAGGGTCTCTGTTGGATGAAAAATGAAATGTTGTTTCTGTAGAGAGAAGTGTGAAGTCTCTCATAGCTTCTTAGACTAATATTTTTTTGTCTATAAAATACAAACTCTAAGCAAATAAACAATGATGTTATCTACAGGTAACTGCCAAAATCAAGGAAACACCATTGACGGAACTGTCATTGTCCGTTCCTTGCCTACATACATAGTTTCTACATTTGGCCGAATATGGCAGTAGTCTTTCTGCCTTGGGTTGAGCATCAGTTGAAAAACTGAAATAGCACCAATATTGTGTGGGACACATACAAATAAGATAGTCTAAAGACTCTCAAGTTGGGGAGACAACCAACTTCCATGGAAGTTTTCTGACTTTCTCAGAAACCCTAACAACAAACTGGAGCTTTTCAAAATGTCTGTGGTTTCAAATGGCTCTCTGACATCAATGCTGGAATGAGACCAGGAAGAGGCACACACAAGAGCGTGGTGTAAAGTACGTAAAAAATACTTTAAATTACTACTTAAGTAGTTTTTTGGGGTATCTGTACTTTACTATTTATATTTTTGATAACTTGTACTTTTAATTCACTACATTTCTAAAGAAAATAATTTACTTTTTACTCCATGCATTTTCCCTGACACCCAAAAGTACTCGTTACAATTTTAATGCTTAGCAGGACAGGAAAATGGTCTAATGCACACACTTATCAAGAGAACATCCCTGGTCATCACTACTGCCTCTGATCTGGAGGACTCACTAAATAGAGAACATCCCTGGTCATCCCTACTGCCTCTGATCTGGCGGACTCACTAAACACACATGCTTCGTTTGTAAATTATGTCTGAGTGTTGGAGATAGCCCCTGGCTAAAAAAACAAGAATATGGCGCCAACGGGTTTGCTTAACATAAGGAATCTCAAATTATTTGCAATTGTATTTTTACTTTTGATACTAAAGTATAATTAAAACCAAAAACTTTTAGACTTTTACTCAAGTAATATTTTACTGGGGGACTTTCACTTTTACTTGAGTCATTTTTTATTAAGGTGTCTTTACTTTTACTCAAGTATGACAATTGGATACATTTTCCACCACTGTTCATCTAAGACGCCTTTCAAAAGGGTGCACAGACCATTAGATTTTCAACAGTGGATACAGACATCAATGTCCTCCTTGCTGTTTGCCTGCACTTGCTTATACTTAGAGCTAACTGTTAATGATATAAGAACAAACATTGTGAATTTACTGAACATTTTCTGAATTTACTGGATGTTTTCTCAGGTGAGCCAGATTCAGCCGCTTGCCAATTGAAAAAGTTGGCAGTTTACAGTCCATTGTTCGGATGGAATCATTTTGGACGAACGTTTGAAGGAAACCTACTTTTTCAAGTGATTTGTTTGACGATCAGATGAAAACAACATCATGACTGGTTGTGTTCATGCCACAATACGATGAAAACAATTTTAAACACATAGGAGGTCCCGTGGGAAAAAAACGTGCCAACCTATGGAAATCAAATGCCTGTCCAACTGATTAGTTCTAATGCCGGCCCTGCACTGCATTATGACACGTTTGTATCTGATTTATAACAGGTGTGTTATTCCCCTAGGCCTCGGACACTGGCACGAGGCAGTTTATTTGCCCCCGCCCTATAAAAAAAAATCTAATCATGAAATTTAAAAAATAATAATTAATTTTAAACAGTAACATGCCAAACATAAACAGAACAGCCAGAGGGATTCCACGAAGAAATAAGATAAATATATATATAATTACAGATATTACAGATATATAATTACAAATACAAACATGTAGCAAATTTTTGGGGGGGACATTTTGTTTTGTATACATTTTATTGACTCTAAATAGTTATCCAAATAAGTTTTTTTTTAAATAAGAAGGCCTTTTTCTTCATAATTCTGTTTTGTGTTTGAAAAATTGTCCTAATAAAATAAAGAGATTTATGACATACTCACGTTCAATTGTGGAATCAGTGTAGTACAATAATATGTCTAACTTCAATGGTTGTATGCATTTTGTTGCCAAGAAATAGTTTTACATCAGTCCAGAACACTTCACTATATAAACAATGACAGAATAAGTGTTCAATCGATTCAGTTTCTAGTTCACAAAAATTGCATTCACTGGTAACATCAGGTATATATTTAGAAATCAAGCTATTACACGGATAGAATCTATGGATCATCTTAAAGGAGATCTCCTTTACTTTATTGGTCACCATAAATGTGTGTGCAGTGAGCCAAGCACGGCGCCAGTTTACATCAAATGATGAAGCCCAACAAAATATCGCAGAGGGAATAGACTTCCTGTAGAAAATATCCCTTAATAAACGATTGTTGAATTTCTTATCTAGTAAACCTATGCCATTCACCTTGATATCGCTTACAATATGAGATATTCCAAAATATGCATTATTCTGAAGTAAAGATTTTATCCCACTTTTATAAACGCGTCATATTCCTTGCTTGAAACCTTAAAGTTGTATCTTTCCATAAATGATCTTCGCGTAAATAGATTCCCACTAATACTAATTGGCTGACAAGGACAATGTTTTTCGACAACCAGTTACGGTAAAATAGCATCTTGTTTCTATGTAATATCGACCCATTATTACATATAAAACATTTATGAGGTGAAAAGTTGTGTTTATACAACAAATCCCAGCACATTAAAGCCTGCTGGTGAAAAGCCGCCAATTTCACAGGAAGTTTACCCACAATATATGGACATTGTAGTAAAATATGAAGCCTTCCTAGCTTCTGAAAAACAAAATGAGGTATAATATTCCAGAAACTTTGAGGATTTTTTATGTACCTTTTAAGCCAGTTGATTTTTGATATCGGATTGAAGAGAGTGGAGTCTAAGACATTTAGACCGCCATCACAAACCCTGTTGGTGATAACATCTCTTATTATCTGATGTGGCTTGTTTTTCAATATGAAGTTGTACAATAGCCTATCTAAGGTACAGCAAGTGGATTTGGGAATGTCAATAGATGAAAAAAGATAGGATGCACAAGATAGCCACTCGGCTTTGGATAAAGGCACTCTTCCTTGAAGACTCATGTGTATTTCACTGATCCTCCCTAAAGCCAAAACCTCATTTGGCCGCGTTTCCTTCCAGTTCTCTGCTGCCTGCGAGTGGAACGAATTGCAAAAATCTCTGAAGTTGGAGACTTTTATCTCCCTCACCAACTTTAAACATCTGCTATCTGAGCAGCTAACTGATCGCTGCAGCTGTACATAGTCCATCGGTATATAGCCCACCCAATTTACCTACCTCATCCCCATACTGTTTTTTATTTACTTTTCTGCTCTTTTGCACACCAGTATCTCTACCTGCACATGTTCATCTGATCATTTATCACTCCAGTGTTAATCTGCTACATTGTAATTATTCACCCTTATGGCCTATTTATTGCCTACCTCCTCATGCCTTTTGCACACAATGTATATACAGTAGATTCTTTTTTTTCTACTATGTTATTGACTTGTTTATTGTTTATTGTTTACTCCATGTGTAACTCTGTGTTGTCTGTTCACACTGCTATGCTTTATCTTGGCCAAGTCGCAGTTGCAAATGAGAAGTTGTTCTCAACTAGCCTACCTGGTTAAATAAAGGTGAAATAAAAAATAAATAAAATAAACTCAAATCCCTCCGTAACCATGAGGATATTTGTGTTGTTGACAGATTCAGTTACAGGGTTCAAATTAAGAACATTCACAGCCTTGAGGTTTTTGGTAATCTTTATACCGAGGTAGGTTACAGTATCTTTTTCAGAGATGATACAATCTGCTGGATTGACAGCTCCTTTCAGAACAAACACCTCACATTTGGAAAGATTTAATACCAAATCTGAAATTTTGGAGAACTGCTTCACAATATCCAAAGCTAATCTAAAATCCAGTAAACATAAATTAGATTCTTAATCCCATTTTTTAAATAATCATGCAATAACAATGAGTTATTTAATTTCCAATAACCACCAGAGTATTTCTTACCATCATGACTGCACATTCTAACAGTCAGCCATAAGACTTTATGATCCGTCAGGACTGCAGGCAGTATTTTGACCTCTACTGTGTTGGGCTCAAGACTAGAGGTTATCACCCACAAGTCAATTCTTCATTGTAGTGAACGATCTCTATTACTCCATGTGTACTGTTTCTCTCCAGGGTTATTAACTCTCCATTTGTCAATTAAGTCCAGGCTTTGGCAGAAATTCACCAACTTGTTCATACCAATGTTAGGCCTATGGGGCAATCTATCAATATCATCAGAATAAACCATATTAAAATCTCCACCAACTATAATCTGACTGGATGGATATTTTCTCAGAAGACTTTTCAGAATTTCCTCAATTTCCTCTAGAAGTAAGTTATTTGGAGGACTAGAACAGTATCCATATACATTACACAACACAAATAATCTGTCCATTACATGTCCATCCGTGTCCATTTGAGTAAACACACATTTCCCTTTGAAATTGTGTGCATAAATTGCAACCTCAGTTGAATGATTAGTCCCGTGGGCCAAAGAATGACACGGCCCCATTGATTTATCCAATAGTTATAGTCCTCTTTGCATGAATGTGTTTCTTGAACGAATACAAGATCTGCGTTGTAGTCCTTACAAAACAAAAAAATAACTTTTCTCTTCAACAGGTTTCGTATCCCCCTGGCATTGATTGACATAAACTTCAAGTCCATATAGAACAGAAGGAAAAATACTATGCAAACTCAACTATACCCTCTCTATAAAAAGTTGCTTCATGTATATGTATTAACAGAAGTCTTAACTTGTAAACCATAACACCACAATTCAAAACTAGAACGCTCAGTTTGCTGATTTGTTATGTGTTTTCGCGTATCATTTTCACCAGACCATCGTCTCTTTCGTTTATCTTTGCAGAGACAGCATCGATTATGTTGACCTGGAGTTCGCGCAAAGACAATTATTTCTGTGTCTTTTTGGGTGCGGGACTATTGACTGGATTTTCAGAATCAGCCGAGTGTCCAGATTCCTCCATGTCTTCTCCTGAGGAGTCAGGTGGCGGTTTTTCTCCGATGTTTGAGTGGTCAGCTAGCAACTGCCTTCTCCTCCCTTTGCTTTTTCGCAAATGTTTTCTTCAAAATGTCCAAGTTTCAGATCAAATTAGCGGTCAACTAAGCGTTGTTCTTTATTGTGTTTACTATAAGCCAATATTTGTTGCATTGAAGTAAATTTGAGAGGGATAAAAATGAAGGTTACTCAGAGCAAGTTTCTCGTCTGCACTCGCCGCTATCTTCCTGGATCTCGTAATTGAATTATCAGGCCAACCTCACATTCAATTCGCGCATAAATGTACAAAATGTATTTCAGAAGATTGCGTGCGTTTTTGTGCATTTTTGTGTGGTTCAAATCGTTCGAAAATACACGAATTTATGTTCTACTTAATTCGTGCGAAAAGACACGAATTTAACCAGTAGGCGACACCAGCCCAACCTCACCTTCCATGAATTATAGACTACTGACCACCGTCCATGGTTCTTACATTTCAACATGCCTATCAAATCGACGAAGGCTTTCGGTGGTGCCAGGTTTTAGCTTTGCTTTAGCTAATAGATTAATTTTTAGGCTTATTTGGTTGTCATTTTCTCATGTTAAGCCTAACATTTCACAAAGCTAAACACGGTATAACAATGCTGCCATTGTTAGACTGCTGACAATAATGTAATTACTTATTCAGTAATTAAAGTTGGGAATTCAAACATCGCAGATTATTAAATAAATGTTCAATGCAACAGCATACTAATCAGCTAATCTATTGTTTATTTTGTTGAGTATACAACTCTCTGCATAGGCCACCTGAACCTTCATGACATCACCCTCTCTTCCAGTTTGTATAGAAAGTTGTGAGTAAAACCAGTCTATTAGAGACAAAGAATACACCCTCAAAACACTAGCTTACTAGGAATTGTTTCATTATGCAGTGCAACATCTATAACTCTATTCCATATTTAGCTGCTATTTATAAACATTTTATAACAATGACACATCAAACAGCCTAACACTGAGGTATAAAGTAGTCGGCTTGAGGATAAATTCAGCCCCTATGTATTGTTGAACTCAGCAGGTTTTATATGGCTAACAGCCTACACAAACGGGCTGGAATATTCATGGTAATTTCAATCCAATTAAATTCTAATTTGAGAGACTCCCCTGCTGTCCTGAAGTCCTCGTTTGTTGTGTTTCCGTATTTTGGGTACAAATGTTTTGCCTGTAGGTCCAGGTTGCAGACCTGACTGCTTTCTATACTGAATATTGCCAACCCAGACAATATTTCCTGAGACATTGTGTGTCTTAGGTAGTTATTTTTTGAGATGTAGCTTAGAAAATGATCTCTCTGCAGAAGCAACACTTACGTGGATGTTAAATATAGCTATTGCATTTGCAACGTCAGGCAGGGAAACTGGGCAGAAGGGAGTTGTGCTTCAAATACAGCAGTTCTGTAACATATTTAATTGAGCCTCTCATTCTTCTTATTTGCAGGCCTCAACACCGTAGGGAAATAGATTAATTGTTTACGAAGCTCTGGGGACAAGTCGTCTGGATACAGACAATAAATGGGCAGATGGAAACGGATAATCATCTTTAGCTGACAACAGTTCTTGAGGGCTGGAACAAAAAAAAGCTGTTCGTGATTTCGTTCATACTGGTGAACCGGAAGCGCAATGGACATATAATCATTTTAGATTAGACTAAATCCAGAAATTGTACATCTAGGTTAAAAATAAATCAGAGGTGTTGCACCACTTAATTTTAAACATGGATGAGTTAATCTAAGGTTAAATAACTAAACTATGAAGTAGTAGCAGGAAGCCTAAATTTGGGGTGGCAGGTAGCCTAGTCGTTAGAGCGGTGGACTAGGAACTGAAAGGTTGAAAGATCGAATCCCCGAGCTGACAAGGTAAACATCTGTAGTTCTGCTCCTGAACAAGGTGTTCCTAGGCCGTCATTGAAAATAAGGATTTGTTCTTAACTGACTTGCCTAATTATATTAGCAATATGTTCAAATTATATTTCTATGGAAACAAACCAGCACCAAACCAGTGAGTTTTCAGATCAGGCTGATGAAATAAATTATTTTGTCAAATTAGTTAGCTGGCTAGTTGACAATACATGAGGCCACATGAGCAAAACACCTTGTTACACGAAAACCACAACACCGACCTTTGATTCACTTCAACCTCAAACAGTTTAGATTTAATCTAAACTACATTTAAATTTGATTTAAAAACAATGGAGTAACAAGATAAAATGTGATTTTAGTTTCAAGTAAAACTTAAACTTAGTTTAGAAGAACGATTACAATTAGGAGTAATTTAAAACTAGGTTTAAAGTTTGGTGCAACAAGATTAATATACAAAGCTTGATTTAACTCAGTTTAAGAGTTAATCCATGTTGGTGCAATCCACCATAAATCTCAGTCGATCCATATCTCAGTCTATGAATTTGAGAGTGTTTACATTTCTCCAGCTCCACCCCTTAGCGTTTTAGCATCAGGGGTGAGGAGGACGCTTTGTTATTGTTTCAATTAAAGAGTCTAGCTTTAAAAAAGGTAAGAGAGCTTTTATAGTGAAGGCAGCAAAATTATAGAATTCATTGTCAGAAATTAATTTAAGTGCAGTATGTGTAATAAGTCCATATTAGTCCCGTTTTAGGAATGTGCATAACGCCTACATCATAATGCCTACATCATAATACTGACATAATAATGCATTCATTTACAAATGACATGTATTCATTAGTTACTCTATTGTTACAATAAACCTATTAGAGGAGGATTTGTATCAAATGAATTGTTGTAAAATAAAACGTTTCACAGATAATAAACTTAGTCATTCTTCATTTTGTTAAAGTCCATTTGGCAAGAACACCCATTTGTTGCATCAAAACATGCAAAAATAATGTGGTTCAGGCTTATGCCTAGTATGAGTAACTTTATAGACGTCCTTACCTTTGCCTGCCTGTTGAGCTGGGTATCTAGAATCGTATGTCTACAATTGGAGATGCAGCCGAAGTTTTATAGCACTGTGGGGCGTAAGAACGTTGTTGCTTTCTAGTCAGGTGATTTCTTGTAAATCATGGTGCAGCCCAGGCAAAAAAAAATATCTCTAGCATAAGCAGACTGATTTTGATGGGGATTTTTAAATTATGTTAATTAGATTGTAGGCTGTCGCTTCAAACACACCGACTGTGTTATGGCGTTTTGGTACACCAGAAGTACACTCATTTCCAATTGAACGCTGCGTTTGCCTTGCAGCATTGCGTTGCAGAGGCAGTTGCAGTGCGTTCTGTGTGGTTGAATTTATCGAACGTGTGCGTCAAACTGTATGCGTAAACGGGTTGACAGAAATGATAGCAGAAGGTGAATGTAGAACTTTTGTTACACACATATCTTGATGATTCTGCGACCTATTTTGCGCAATGACCCAGTCGGTGTGTTCGAAGCATAGCATTACTCTAAATGTTCAGAGTCTATGGTTTGGACTTCACATTGCAGTAATGTGTATTTTAAAGCTGCCAATTACTATGGGTTTGGTTTGTACAGAAAGACACTGGACTGGAAATGATTAAAGTATAACAGTGCAAAAGTTGAATAAAGTGTTTAATAAATGTTTATATATACTGTATATTTTTTATGAAGAAAATACACGAATCAGAAAGCAAAATTTTTACAGCATCAATATAATATTTAGGAAATTTAGCAAACATTGTTTACTGTTCATTTTACAGTACCTGATGGATTCAACAATGTCAAGTGGTATTTTTAGTGTCATTTTAATTTACAGTGCCATGAAGTAACTATGAAATGAATATGAACTATTTATGCTTAGCCAGTCATCATTCATCCTGCTCCCGAGGAGCGAATGAGAGCTGTATTGGTAGTACTATGCCTACCGTAAAGGAGATGGACAGTCATGCTGTAGTTCATGTCTTATGTAGCCTGACCTTACTCATTCTGTGACTGAAAATGATTTAAATATCACATGTAATGTTACAAGGCATTTTATTTTGGTATGTAGTCCCTTACATACAATCATCATTTCACAAGTTTTGTCTGTGGTAAAAAATAAATATATATATATATATATATATATATATATTACATAACAAGCTAATTGAATGCATTAAATGAATTATGAACTGTCTATTCTTTGTGGCAGTTGTACTGACTTTATTTTTACAACTACTCAATAATGGTGCAGTACATGCAATTGTTTTGGGCATATTACAACATTTACAGTTGACGGAACCTTCAAACAAGAAGGATAAACATCAGTTCAACCAGTTAGCCATCCATTCAAACATGCACCATGTAAAATCAGTCTTCAGAGGGATCGACTTGTGATTTTTAAAAAAAAAATTGACATTTGTTAGTGTTTGATAAAAGAAAGGGGGGAAACGCCCCCCCCCCCCCCCCCCCAATATTTTAAAAGCATCAAATACCCTCAGTTTTATTTACCACTGTCAGATTGATCCACAAGGCAACACTGAAACGTTCAACCCATTGGTTACACGAAGACATACAGTATAAGGAACCAGGGGTGGTTAACTATAGTGTGCATTCTTAGTTTGGAGATAGAAGTGTGTTTCAGTTTGTATGTCCTTCAGATGTAGTGTATATCACAAACAATTAAACAATACTTTGAGTTCCTCTCTACCATCAGAACTCGTCAAACGGCCTACATTGATACTTGACTGACTGACCCTGGTATTGTTGTATCAGTCTTCTAACAGAGTGACAGTATAATCATCTATAACCAACTACATGCATATTACCTGTATAATCTCATATGCTGTATTTACAACAACAGTGCTGGTGAAAATCACACAACAGCCACCAACAATAATCACACTGCTTCTTTATCAGTTTTTGTAAGTTTATATTGATCTATGATTACTTTTATTTTTTGACAAATCCACCAGTACTGGATTTGTATTGCTTTTTAAATGTTACTGTGTGTCTTTCTGGTAAAACCCAACACCCATTCTCTAAAACAGGAGAGAATGCTCTTAATACTCTTCTTATTCAAAAAGAAAGTCAACCAGATGTGATTCATTTGATTTGACCCTCTCATATGAGGGACATGGTAGTATTTTCCAACCATCTATCTCCTCATTATTAGGTTAATGATTATGTACATTGTTCCTCCTGTTGCTGTTGTGAGAAGCAATGCCTTCCCAGCTATACTATCCTTCACCATTTCCCAAAGTGTCTCTCCTGTCTTACTGGCTAGCACTACTGCTTCCTCCAGAGGAGGACATGTTTTCATCTTGCATAAGACCACTACTGTCATCAGCACTGCTGCAAAGATGATAGCAGACCTGAGCCGACTCCCCCTGTTTACCGTAAGGAGCCAAGGAGAAAACCAGAGCCGGTCAGGGCGGTGTTGGAGGTGAGCGAAGCAGAGACAGTGAAGGAGTTAATGGGAAAATTGGAGGAGAGAGTTATGAGGGAGGTGCTGTGTTGGTGCATGAGGCACGACATCCGCCCGACGAAGCGTGTCGGGGATTTGATGTCACCTGGGTCAGCTCTCCGTACTCGTCCTGAGGTGCGTGCTAGTCGTCTGGTGAAGACTGTGCCAGCCTCATGCACCAGGCCTCCAGTGCACCTCCGTAGCCCTGCACGTCATGTGCCAGCTCAGCGCTACAGCGCTCCTAGCCGTGATAACCGTGGCGGGCGTTGTACTGGTCAGGCACCATGTTTTGCAGTGGAACGCACAATATCCCCAGTACGTGTGCTTAGCCCAGTGCGCTACATCCCAGCTCCCCACATCTGCCGGGCTAGGGTGAAGATCCAGCCAGGGCGGATGGTGCCAGCCCTGCTCTCAAGATCTCCAGTGCGCCTTCACGGACCGGTCTATCCAGTGCCACCTCCACGCACCAGCCCTCCGGTGGCAACCCCCGCACCAGGCTGTCTCTCCGGCTTTTGCCCACAGGTGCTGCTAGAGCCTTCCTCCTCTCCAGCGCCGCCAGAGTCTCCCGTCTCTCCAGTGCCGCCAGAGTCTCCCGTCTCTCCAGAGCTGCTAGATTCTCCCGTCTCTCCAGAGCCGCCAGAGTCTCCCGTCTGTCCTGAGCCGCCAGAGTCTCCCGTCTGTCCTGAGCCGCCAGAGTCTCCCATCTGTCTTGAGTCGCCAGAGTCTCCCGTCTGTCCTGAGCCACCAGAGCCGCCAGTCTGTCCTGAGCCACCAGAGCCGCCAGTCTGTCCTGAGCCGCCAGAGCTGCCATTCAGCCAGGAGCTGCCAGAGCCGTCAGCCAGCCAGGACCTGCAAGAGCCGTCCACCAGCCAGGAGCCGCCAGAGCCGTCAGCCAGCCAGGAGCCGCCAGAGCCGTCAACCAGCCAGGAGCTGCCAGAGCCGTCAGCCAGCCAGGAGCTGCAAGAGCCGTCCACCAGCCAGGAGCTGCCAGAGCCGTCAGCCAGCCAGGAGCTGCCAGAGCCGTCAGTTAGTCCAAAGCTGCCCTTCAGTCCGGAGCTGCCCCTCAGTTCTGAGCTGCCCCTCAGTCCTGAGCTGCCCCTCAGTCCAGAGCTACCCTTCAGTCCGGAGCTGCCCCTCAGTCCGGAGCTGCCCCTCAGTCCGGAGCTGCCCTTCAGTCCGGAGCTGCCCTTCAGTCCAGAGCTGCCCTTCAGTCTGGAGCTGCCCCTCAGTCCTGAGCTACCCCTCAGTCCGGAGCTGCCCCTCAGTCCGGAGCTGCCCTTCAGTCCGGAGCTGCCCCTCAGTCCTGAGCTACCCCTCTTCGGACGAAGAGGAGGAAATCTGCCGTGACAACTGTACTGTGGTAGAAAGTGTTGACAACAGAAAAATACTATAAATCAATAGCTCAAAAGAGGTAGCTTATCTTTGGCCTGCTGTTATATTCCAATAAATGAGTTGATGATTTTTTTAACGCTGGTTTTATCGAATAAAGTAGGTAAGGTTCAATTTAACTCATGACTGTGCATGCATCCATTGCTTGATCAATGTGATCAATGCAAAGGTGAAGTGCAAGCCATTGATCACAGGTCTATCACATGTGGATGCAGGAAGAAATATATTTTGATTTCTAACATCATATATGAATGAATAGGCAGGTCCATGTTCATTCTGGTATGAGGCAATAGGCTATCGGTTTCATAAAATGTATGAATCCTTTTCCTTGTCATTTATATGGCCTCTTCTATAGTACTATAGAAATATACTAATAACGTTTGATTTGAATATGCACTGTTGCCTGACAGGCTCTCTGAGCACCCTCACAATCGGATGCATCCTGTATTCATGGGAAAAGGAAGATAGCCTGTGATGCGACTTCCGCTTTTGGACGAGAGTCTCGCTGTTAACAAGGAGGGAGTGCTATTATACTGACCCGGGGGGTAAACCGGGCTTCACGTCACCGGGCAAAAGCGGTGAGGGCAGAGCGCCTAGCTCTAATAGAGCCATAATATCAACAGAACAGCATGATGAATCATTCAGGAACATAAAACATGTCTTTTTTAAATCCAATTTCAGTCGTTTTCCTCGGGAAGGGTGGTTAAGCAATATATGTTTCTTTATGAACTGGATGATTCGAGTCCTGAATGCTGATTGGCTAACAGCCTTGGTATATCAGACCATATACCATGGGTATATACCACATTTATTTATACTGCTCTAATTACATTGGTAACCAGTTTATAATAGCAATATACCTTGGCTAAGGGCTGTGTCCAGGCACTCTGTACTGTGTCGTGCTAAAAACAGCCCTTAGCCGTGGTATATTGGCCATATACCACACCCCCTCATGCCTTATTACTTAAATAAAACACTTAGGATTCAGTGTCATCACAACTTATTACTAAGCTTGCTTGACATTCGTCACTTTTGTTTTCAGCCGACTTCGCTGTCGGCTTTGACCGTGGCACCCAGCTCACCCTGGCAAGGCATCCCTGATTGTCCTAGCCCGGTTCACACATTAATCAAATCCCCTCATTGTGACACTCCATCTTAACTCCTCCTCTACATGTACTGGATTGGCTGAACAGTGCAGAATAGAACCCCGTCAGTTTTTTATTATTCTCCTCAAGACCAGGAGGTGGGGCATCCCGCTCAGGTGGTTCTTTTCACACCTGCTTACATTAGGCTATTCCCAGTGACAGAATGCCATTGTTTCAGAACGTTCAACGTCCAGAATGTTCAAAAATCCTTTGCAAACTGTTGGTTTTAAATTCTTATTGTGCATTTTGTTGTTGTTGATCAAGTCAAAAACAATACTATCTTGCCGGGTGAAGGGTTTCCTTCTCCATGACCTCTGTTTTCATATACAACCTTTAAATTGGAAATGTCATATTGCAAGTAGGTCTACATACACTGTGTAACACAAACATTAGGATCACCTGCTGGTCCATGTTGACTCCAATGCATCCCACAGCTGTGTCAAGTTGGCTGGATGTCCTTTGGGTGGTGAATCATTCTTGATTTACACGGGAAATTGTTGAGCGTGAAAAACCCAGCAGCGTTGCAGTTCTGGACACAAACCGGTGAGCCTGGCACCTACTACCATACCCCTTTCAAAGGCACTTTAATATTTTGTCTTGTCCATTCACCTCTGAATGGAACACATACACAATCAGGGTTGCCAGGTCAAGCCTACATTTCTAGCCCAATGACTTTTCAAAACCCGCCAACAAGGCCTGAAAACTAGCTCAAAGAGTAGTGTTCGCTGCTAGAGAGGAGTTGCCACATTTAGCCAATAAACCATTTTTCCATAACGTCATTGAGCGAATTAAGAAGAAATCTCGCCTTAACTTCTAACGACCGAAGAAACAAAATTGGGTTTTCCATCAATAATAATTATTGCGAGCAAATGTGACTAAGATTTATTTTTTTATATGTTGCAAGAGAAAAATGATTTGCCCTTATTAAACTTCCAAAAAACGAATGGCAATTGTGTCGTTATTATGTGCCTGTAACGGTTGTCGTAGGTGGAAGAAGGTGAAGAGGACCAAGGTGCAGCGTGGTACATGTTCATGGTAGATTTAATAAAGAAACTGAACACTAGAACAAAAAAAACAACAAAGTGGAACAAGCGAAACAGTTCTGTCTGGTGCAGACACACAAAGACAGAAAACAACTACCCACAAATCATAGTGGGAAAACAGGCTGCCTAAGTATGGTTCTCAATCAGAGACAACGATTGCCAGCTGCCTCTGATTGGGAACCATACCAGGCCAAACACCTAGAAATACAAAACCTAGACTACAAAACATAGAATGCCCACCCCAACTCACGCCTTGACCAAACTAAAACAGAGACATAAAAAAGGAACTAAGGTCAGGACGTGACAGTGTCAGATGTTAAGACTAGCCATTGGCTGGGTTTATGATTATAACTCAACTTTTCCATGGTTTGGTTAGCTAGATCCAGGTAGCCTATAACCCCTGATAGGCCCTCATCTAATTTCAGATAGCCTACAGTAGCCTAGGCAAGATGTAATACGAACGATTTAGCAGCTTGCTTAGTTAAAATTGACAGACTCATTTATTCAGCAAGACGAGGCGCTTTCTAGGTGCTTCCGTTGTCCGTTAGCGTGCTGGAATAGGCAACTAGGGTGGAGTCGAAATCACTAAAACAAATATGGAAAATACCTAATTAGGCCTATGCTTGTCAACAACAGCCATTGTATATTTGTTTTTCTGTGTAGCCTAATCTGACTGATCTACCTTCAATCTAATGCAATTGCGATAGAATTGTTACCATGATCACAGTTGATAACTTCCAATTTCATTAACTAAACATGGCCATCAATAATTGCATAATAACACAAGGCTACAACAACAACAATAAACTGAAGTTATTGGCTATTTATTAAATCCATTTGCCAGCTCTAGGTAGGCTACACAAGCGGCACAAATTGATTTGCAATGACTCCAGTGATATCATCATTTCCACATATTTATTGTATAAAATGGTAGGCTACATAGGAATAGCATTTAAAAGGCTAATTGATGACCAACAAATGCAAATGTATCATTCTCCACATTTAATGTCAGTTTAATTGAGGACGTTTCCCCATAACAGAAGCACACGAGGGAGTTCTGTAACTTTTTCAAAATGTCCAAAATGTCCAAAATGTCCATTTCAAAATGTCCACTCGTGCAGTGCTCGAGACCCAAGAACTGAGCATGCGTAAAACCCTTCGCTTGATATGCTTTTCTAAGTGCTGAGGATTGATGTGATGAGACTTGGGCACTGCGTCTTTGATTGACAGTGCATATATTTGTTTGTTTGTTAGTTAGATATACAAGCAAGTTACAACTGCACACCAATGCGAACAAGCCACCTCGACCAGTTTACAGCTAATTTACAGCTAATGCTAGTTAGCTAGCTAAATCAATGGAGAGAAACCTCTGCACGAGACCTCAGCCATCCACACCTTCCCATTTACACCAGAGATCTGTATATAATGACAAGATGCTCATGTCTCCACCCTAAAAATAGGAGTTGTTGTCTCAAAGGTGGGAAGGCAAACGACAAGGTCAAAAATAAATGCAAAGAAACGCATTGGGCTTATTTTGGACAGATTTTGGCGAGAGTGAAACCTCTCACTTCGCCTCTTTCTCCCAAGTCCCTCCACCTACCACTCACAACAACAAAGATGAGAGATCACTTCTTCCTCTCACAAACGGTTTCAACTCGCAATTTGAATTTGAGGTTTGGTCCAAAATAATCGGTCATATGGACACTTGAAACACATGGAGACATTATCGTACTGTAATAGAGGAAAAGTGAACCTTTCGAACCATGACCTGGGGCTCCAGAGTGGCGCAGCGGTGTAAGGCACTGTTAATGAATTATTATTAATGAATCTGCGTTATTCATGGTTCTGGTTAAATTTGTTACAAAAGGGGCTTTTTTTTATAGACAGACCTGAAAGCCAGATTGATGATTGATGCAGAAAAATGCAGGTACAACTATATAGATGAATTAATTAAATAATTAGTGGGTCTTATGGTTGTGGAAGGCCTATATTCAGCCTAGGTTTAATTTCCCAAACTCTGAATTAATTAGATTATTTTTGACTGTTTTTAATGCAGTGTATTTGACCTTTAATTTTGAGAAAACATTTTCAAAATCTAGAAATTAGTTTTAGGCCATATCCCCCTGCCCTACACTCACTGAGGAAACATATCCTCATGAAATCATGTGATTTTAAATGTCCCGTACCTGCCACCGCCCAAACTATCACCATTCCCATTTCTCCCATCACCCCTCCTGTCTCCCATCACCCCTCTTGTCTCTCCCATCACCCCTCCTGTCTCCCATCACCCCTCCTGTCTCTCCCATCACCCCTCCTGTCTCTCCAATCACCCCTCCTGTCTATCCTATCACCCCTCCTGTCTCTCCTCTCACCCCTCCTGTCTATCCCATCACCCCTCCTGTCTCTCCCATCACCCCTCCTGTCTCTCCCATCACCCCTCCTGTCTCTACTATCACCTCTCCTGTCTCTCCCATCACCCCTCCTGTCTCTCCTAT
Source organism: Oncorhynchus mykiss (assembly GCF_013265735.2). Taxonomy (NCBI): domain Eukaryota; kingdom Metazoa; phylum Chordata; class Actinopteri; order Salmoniformes; family Salmonidae; genus Oncorhynchus; species Oncorhynchus mykiss. Next base: position 940,725 of record NC_048583.1, on the reverse strand, counting down.
TACCTCTCCTGTCTATCCCATCACCCCTCGTGTCTCTCCTATCAACTCTCCTGTCTCTCCCATCACCCCTCCTGTCTCTCCTATCACCTCTCCTGTCTATCCCATCACCCCTCCTGTCTCTCCTATCACCCATCCTGTCTATCCTATCACCCCTCCTGTCTCTCCCATCACCCCTCCTGTCTCTCCTATCACCTCTCCTGTCTATCCCATCACCCCTCCTGTCTCTCCTATCACCCCTCCTCTCTCCTATCACCTCTCCTGTCTATCCCATTACCCCTCCTGTCTCTCCTATCACCCCTCCTGTCTATCCCATCACCCCTCCTGTCTCTCCTATCACCCCTCCCGTCTATCCTATCACCCCTCCCGTCTCTCCTATCACCCCTCCTGTCTCTCCTATCACCCCTCCTGTCTCTCCTATCACCCCCCCTGTCTAAACTATCACCCCTCCTGTCTATCCTATCACTCCTCCTGTCTCTCCTATCACCCCTCCTGTCTCTCCTATCACCCATCCTGTCTCTCCTATCACCCTCCTGTCTCTCCTATCACCCCTCCTGTCTCTCCCATCACCCCTCCTGTCTCTCCCATAACCCCTCCTGTCTCGCCCATCACCCCTCCTGTCTCTCCTATCACCTCTCCTGTCTCTCCTATCACCCCTCCTCTCTCCTATCACCCCTCCTCTCTCCTATCACCTCTCCTGTCTATCCTATCACCTCTCCTGTCTCTCCTATCACCCCTCCTCTCTCCTATCACCTCTCCTGTCTATCCCATCACCCATCCTGTCTTTCCTATCACCCCTCCTCTCTCCTATCACCCCTCCTCTCTCCTATCACCTCTCCTGTCTATCCTACCACCTCTCCTGTCTCTCCTATCACCCGTCCTCTCTCCTATCACCTCTCCTGTCTATCCCATCACCCATCCTGTCTCTCCTATCACGCCTCTTGTCCCTGCCGTATTTACACAGATTTGACATACAGTTTGCATATTTCACAACAACAACAGTGAAAGTTAAAGATGAAAAGAGGAACGTATGGTGAAAGAAAAGGAGAAGTGGAAGACTGGTCAGGATTTTAAGGTCTCCTCCTGACACTCCACTGTGGTACCATGTGACTTATTTGAAGTCCGATACCATTTCTTGTAAAACAGATTATCTTCATTGACCTACAGCAGGCCCCACAAGGCCTTACAATAAGCTAGCTAGCAACCCTACCAAAGGCTAGTTACAATAGCCACTCTAAATTAAGCTAGCGACCCTACAAGCTATCTAAAATGGACCCTATCCTCAATTAGCCATGGATGGAGATAGGGATTTAGACACATTTTATGATGAAATCATGTGATTTCACATCACACATCCCTGCCACCGTCCCTCCAATCTCCCATCACCCTTCCTGTTTCTCCTATCACCCCTTCCGTCTCTCCTATCACCCCTCTCGTCTCTCCTTTCACCCCTCTTGTCTCTCCTATCACCCCTCTTGTCTCTCCTATCTCCCTCTCGTCTCTCCTATCTCCCTCTCGTCTCTCCTATCTCCCTCTCGTCTCTCCTATCCCCCCTCTCGTCTCTCCAATCGCACCTCCTGTCTCCCATCACCCCTCCTGTCTCTCCTATCTCCCTCTCGTCTCTCCTATCTCCCTCTCGTCTCTCCTATCACCCCTCTCGTCTCTCCTATCACCCCTCTCGTCTCTCCTTTCACCCCTCTTGTCTCTCCTATCACCTCTCCATACTCTCCTATCACCCCTCTCGTCTGTCCTACCACCCCTCTCGTCTTTCCTATCATCCCTCACCTCTCCTATCACCCCTCTTGTCCCTCCTATCACCCCTCCCCGCCCTTTCCTATCACCATTCCTGTCTCTCCTATCACCCCTCTTATCACCCCTCTTGTCCCTCCTATCACCCCTCCCTGTCAATTCCTATCACCCCTCCTGTCTCTCCTATCTCCCTCTCGTCTCTCTTATCTCCCTCTTGTCTCTCCTATCTCCCTCTCGTCTCTCCAATCGCCCCTCCTGTCTCACCTGTCTCCTATCACCCCTCCTTTCCCTCCTATCATCCCTCCTATCTCTCTCATCATCCCACCCATTTCTCCTTCCACCGTTCCTGTCCCTCCTATCACCCCTCCCCGTCAATTCCTATCACCCTTCCTGTCAATCCTATCACCCCTCCCGTCCCTCCTATCACCCTTCCTGTCTTTCCAATCAACACTCCTGTCTCTCATATAGTCTCTTCTATCACCCCTCTCATCTATCACCCCTCCTACCCCTCTTGTCTCTCCTATCACCCCTCTCGTGTCTCCTATCACCCCTCTCGTCTCTCCTATCACCCCTACTGTCTCTCCTATCACCCATACATCCCTCCTATCACCCCTCCTATCTCCCCTCCTGTCTCTACTATCACCCCTCCTGTCCCTCCTATCATCCCTCCTATCTCTCTCATCATCCCACCCATTTCTCTTTCCACCCCTCCTGGCCCTGCCGTAGGTTTACATTCCTGAAAACAATAGCAGTATACTTTGCTCAAACCACTGCCAGTTCATGTCCTTAAAGATTAGTGTTCCAATGTGGTTAGCCAAAAAGATTACAAGATAATTGACAGTGTCATCATATGATCAAAAGGCTAAACAGATCCTAGATCAGCACTTCTCCTCTGAGACGTGACAAATACGGACCCTGACTTGAGTCTGTTAATGCAGCACATTCTTTAGATTTGACATACAGTTTGCATATTCCACAACAACAACAGTGAAAGTTAAAGATGAAAAGAGGAACGTGTGGTGAAAGAAAAGGAGAAGTGGAAGACTGGTCAGGATTATAAGGACTCCCCCTGACACTCCACTGTGGTACCATGTGACTTATTTGAGGTCAAATACAATTTCTTGTAAACAGGTGATATTTCTTGACCTAGAGTAGGCCCCACAAGGCCTTACAATAAGCTAGCTATTGACCTTACAAAAGGCTAGGTAGCAACCCTACAATAGGCTAGACATAAAGGGCCTTTTTTTCTATCAGTGTGGATAGTTATTCAGGGTCTTGTGTGGGAAATGTGGGTCTTAATCTTTCTCAATAGGTATTTCTGGGGGAAACTTCACACGTGTGCTTTTGCTTGTTCTTTGAGGTCTAGGCCAAGTTACTGTGAAAGCACTCTGTGAGGCCAATCCTCTGAAAAGGGCTAAGTCTCAATCGTTTTTTTTACTGGGATTCCTGGCATCTCCTCTCCTCCTTGTCAACCCTATTAGAAGAGAAGGTCAAGGTCCCTCCACTTGGAACATATTATCCAATGAGTTTTGTGAAGGGGTCGAGGAGAGAGGATGCCAGGACTGAAGGAAAGATTAATTGAGACAGAGCTAAGATCTCCACAGTTTCAGAGATTTAAAAGGGAAATTCAATTAAAACATAATATGATTGAATATCAAGGGGGAAGAAGAACTTCCACATAGTGTATTATGGCAGCAACAGAAAACGGTATATTTAAAGTGTCTTAGTACAGCAGAATATACACATACATACCAGTATCTATAGTCATTAACTCTCATTATCTTAGCACACCCGATTGCACATGGCATCCACCTACATGAACTATTACACAACTCTATAGCTCTACTCTATTCCACAGGAGGAGAGAAAGCATCACAAAGATCCTTAGATCAGCCTTTCTTAAAGTATGGGTCGCGACGTGTAAGAGTAAATATATCATTATTTAATTGATTACTGGAATTGATTCGGCCAAGTGCAACTGCACTCACTGTTCAGTGCGCTCTCTGCTTAGCAACGCTCTCTGCTTAGCAACGGTCTCTGCTTAGCAACGGTCTCTGCTTAGCAACGGTCTCTGCTTAGCAACGGTCTCTGCTTAGCAATGCTCTTTGCTTAGCAACAGTCTCTGCTTAGCAACGGTCTCTGCTTAGCAACGCTCTCTGCTTAGCAATGCTCTCTGCTTAGCAACGGTCTCTGCTCAGTTTAGCAGCTGCGTGTGTGGGAGATGCCCGTGTGTTTCGCGGGTTACCGGATCTTTTTTTCTTCAGTTTTCTTGAAGATCCCTCCGAAACCCACAAGCTTCAGCGCTGTCGTTCAGCAGCAGATGATGTGCTGTGGTTCAGCAGCAGATGATGTGCTGTCGTTCAGCAGCAGATGATGTGCTGTCGTTCAGCAGCAGATGATGTGCTGTCGTTCAGCAGCAGATGATGTGCTGTGGTTCAGCAGCAGATGATGTGCTGTCGTTCAGCAGCAGATGATGTGCTGTCGTTCAGCAGCAGATGATGTGCTGTGGTTCAGCAGCAGATGATGTGCTGTCGTTCAGCAGCAGATGATGTGCTGTCGTTCAGCAGCAGATGATGTGCTGTCGTTCAGCAGCAGATGATGTGCTGTGGTTCAGCAGCAGATGATGTGCTGTCGTTCAGCAGCAGATGATGTGCTGTGGTTCAGCAGCAGATGATGTGCTGTGGTTCAGCAGCAGATGATGTGCTGTGGTTCAGCAGCAGATGATGTGCTGTCGTTCAGCAGCAGATGATGTGCTGTGGTTCAGCAGCAGATGATGTGTTGTCGTTCAGCAGCAGATGATGTGTTGTCGTTCAGCAGCAGATGATGTGTTGTCGTTCAGCAGCAGATGATGTGCTGTGGTTCAGCAGCAGATGATGTGCTGTCGTTCAGCAGCAGATGATGTGCTGTCGTTCAGCAGCAGATGATGTGCTGTGGTTCAGCAGCAGATGATGTGCTGTCGTTCAGCAGCAGATGATGTGCTGTGGTTCAGCAGCAGATGATGTGCTGTGGTTCAGCAGCAGATGATGTGTTGTCGTTCAGCAGCAGATGATGTGCTGTGGTTCAGCAGCAGATGATGTGTTGTCGTTCAGCAGCAGATGATGTGCTGTCGTTCAGCAGCAGATGATGTGCTGTGGTTCAGCAGCAGATGATGTGCTGTGGTTCAGCAGCAGATGATGTGCTGTGGTTCAGCAGCAGATGATGTGTTGTCGTTCAGCAGCAGATGATGTGCTGTGGTTCAGCAGCAGATGATGTGCTGTCGTTCAGCAGCAGATGATGTGCTGTGGTTCAGCAGCAGATGATGTGCTGTGGTTCAGCAGCAGATGATGTGCTGTGGTTCAGCAGCAGATGATGTGCTGTCGTTCAGCAGCAGATGATGTGCTGTGGTTCAGCAGCAGATGATGTGCTGTCGTTCAGCAGCAGATGATGTGTTGTCGTTCAGCAGCAGATGATGTGTTGTCGTTCAGCAGCAGATGATGTGCTGTGGTTCAGCAGCAGATGATGTGCTGTGGTTCAGCAGCAGATGATGTGCTGTGGTTCAGCAGCAGATGATGTGCTGTCGTTCAGCAGCAGATGATGTGCTGTCGTTCAGCAGCAGATGATGTGCTGTCGTTCAGCAGCAGATGATGTGCTGTCGTTCAGCAGCAGATGATGTGCTGTCGTTCAGCAGCAGATGATGTGCTGTCGTTCAGCAGCAGATGATGTGCTGTGGTTCAGCAGCAGATGATGTGCTGTCGTTCAGCAGCAGATGATGTGCTGTCGTTCAGCAGCAGATGATGTGCTGTCAGCCACTGACTTGTCATTCCCACTCGCCATCAAGTCCTGACTGAGGTCAATCATCATGAAACGCAAATACAGCGATGAGTTTCTTCTCTTGGTTTCATAAAAATAACGAGGCGCGCCCACAATGTGTTTTGTGTGGGGAAGTGCTTAGTAATGAGTCTCTCAAAACGAACAAGTTAATATAATGACACGTCCTGACCAAACATCCACAGAAATAAGGGAGTACTCTCTCTCATAGTAGTAGATGTGAGTTTCTCTTTCAAACAATCCCCTGGGCTTGTACACAGCTAAAAGCTAACGTTAGCCAAAGCAAGCAAGCTAGCTACTGATAGTGCAACCCTAACAGTACAGTACTGTTACTTAGGGTTGCACTATCAAAAACGGAGCCTGTGAGTGTGTGTGTGTGTGTGTGTGTACTGTTATTCATCTGTGTGATGTGATAAATCAGTAAATTCGGGTTCAGAATAAAAATGATTTATTGTATTTTAACAGCAACAGTTCCAACCTAGACAGATATGAGTGTTTTATTGGGGAAAAATAAAGATGAATAGCTATTTATATATGGGTATTGAAATGGATTCTTATTTGTTTTTGTTTATATTGCATTTGTTTTAGACAATGAAATGTACCAATATTTATGCATAGGTGTATATTTTCATAACCTTGGGTGCCAAATAACATAGAATTTTTAGTTTGGGTCCCAGGCTGAAAAAGTTTAAGAACCCTTACTTAGATACAGGGACAGGGTGAAAGGTGGCTCTCTGGTGGACGTAGTACTAACTACAGGTACAGCTGTAGTGTTGGTGACAGAGACCTGGGTGGGATGTAGTACTAACTACAGGTACAACTGTAGTGTTGGTGACAGAGACCTGGGTGGATGTAGTACTAACTACAGGTACAGCTGTAGTGTTGGTGACAGATACCTGGGTGGATGTAGTACTAACTACAGGTACAGCTGAAGTGTTGGTGACAGATACCTGGGTGGATGTAATACTAACTACAGGTACAGCTGTAGTGTTGGTGACAGATACCTGGGTGGGATGTAGTACTAACTACAGGTACAGCTGTAGTGTTGGTGACAGAGACCTGGGTGGATGTAGTACTAACTACAGGTACATCTGTAGTGTTGGTGACAGAGACCTGGGTGGATGTAGTACTAACTACAGGTACAGCTGTAGTGTTGGTGACAGAGTCCTGGGTGGATGTAGTACTAACTACAGGTACAGCTGTAGTGTTGGTGACAGATACCTGGGTGGATGTAGTACTAACTACAGGTACAGCTGTAGTGTTGGTGACAGAGTCCTGGGTGGATGTAGTACTAACTACAGGTACAGCTGTAGTGTTGGTGACAGAGACCTGGGTGGATGTAGTACTAACTACAGGTACATCTGTAGTGTTGGTGACAGAGACCTGGGTGGATGTAGTACTAACTACAGGTACAGCTGTAGTGTTGGTGACAGAGTCCTGGGTGGATGTAGTACTAACTACAGGTACAGCTGTAGTGTTGGTGACAGATACCTGGGTGGATGTAGTACTAACTACAGGTACAGTTGTAGTGTTGGTGACAGAGTCCTGGGTGGATGTAGTACTAACTACAGGTACAGCTGTAGTGTTGGTGACAGAGACCTGGGTGGATGTAGTACTAACTACAGGTACAGCTGTAGTGTTGGTGACAGATACCTGGGTGGATGTAGTACTAACTACAGGTACAGCTGTAGTGTTGGTGACAGAGACCTGGGTGGATGTAGTACTAACTACAGGTACAGCTGTAGTGTTGGTGACAGAGACCTGGGTGGATGTAGTACTAACTACAGGTATAACTGTAGTGTTGGTGACAGAGACCTGGGTGGATGTAGTACTAACTACAGGAACAGCTGTAGTGTTGGTGACAGAGTCCTGGGTGGATGTAGTACTAACTACAGGTACAGCTGTAGTGTTGGTGACAGAGACCTGGGTGGATGTAGTACTAACTACAGGTACAGCTGTAGTGTTGGTGACAGAGTCCTGGGTGGATGTAGTACTAACTACAGGTACAGCTGTAGTGTTGGTGACAGAAACCTGGGTGGATGTAGTACTAACTACAGGTACAGCTGTAGTGTTGGTGACAGAGTCCTGGGTGGATGTAGTACTAACTACAGGTACAGCTGTAGTGTTGGTGACAGAGACCTGGGTGGATGTAGTACTAACTACAGGTACAGCTGTAGTGTTGGTGACAGATACCTGGGTGGATGTAGTACTAACTACAGGTACAGCTGTAGTGTTGGTGACAGAGACCTGGGTGGATGTAATACTAACTACAGGTACAGCTGTAGTGTTGGTGACAGAGACCTGGGTGGATGTAGTACTAACTACAGGTATAACTGTAGTGTTGGTGACAGAGACCTGGGTGGATGTAGTACTAACTACAGGAACAGCTGTAGTGTTGGTGACAGAGTCCTGGGTGGATGTAGTACTAACTACAGGTACAGCTGTAGTGTTGGTGACAGAGACCTGGGTGGATGTAGTACTAACTACAGGTACAGCTGTAGTGTTGGTGACAGAGTCCTGGGTGGATGTAGTACTAACTAAAGGTACAGCTGTAGTGTTGGTGACAGAAACCTGGGTGGATGTAGTACTAACTACAGGTACAGCTGTAGTGTTGGTAACAGAGACCTGGGTGGATGTAGTACTAACTACAGGTACAGCTGTAGTGTTGGTGACAGAGACCTGGGTGGATGTAGTACTAACTACAGGTACAGCTGTAGTGTTGGTGACAGATACCTGGGTGGATGTAGTACTAACTACAGGTACAGCTGTAGTGTTGGTGACAGAGACGTAGGTGGATGTAGTTCTAACTCCAGCCTCCGGAGACGGCCTCCAGTCTGGAGCCTCCAGCGACGTCCTTCAGTCCGGAGCCTCCAGCGATGTCCTTCAATCCGGGGCTTTTTATGTCCGAGAGCTTTTTATGTCTCTATTTTGGTTTGGTCAGGGTGTGATTGGGTGGGCATTCAATGTTCATTTTTCTATGTTTTGTATTTCTTTGATTTGGCCGGGTATGGTTCTCAATCAGGGACAGCTGTCTATCATTGTCTCTTATTGGGAAACATGCATAGGCAGCCCTTTTTTCCACCTGTCTTTGTGGATAGTTGTCTTTGTTTGTTGGCACTATAGCCTTTAGCTTCACGGTTGGTTTTTGGATTGTTTATTGTTTTTGTCGGTGTCATAATAATGAAATGAATATGTACGCTCACCACGCTGCACTTTGGTCCAGTTCATTCGACAGCCGTGACAGTTTCCTCGAAGTGTGTCTGAGCTTTAACAGTTCGGATAACTTTGAAACATCATGAAAATCAATTATTCTTGTTTATTGTACAGATTATAACTCTCAAAGTTCTGTGTGAGCGAGAGAGAGTGAGAGATGGTGTGAGAGAGAGAGAGAGAGAGAGAGAGAGAGAGAGAGAGAGAGAGAGAGAGAGAGAGAGAGAGAGAGAGAGAGAGAGAGAGAGAGAGAGAGAGAGAGAGAGTATGTGTGTGACTGAATGACTGTAGTTTGCCCCCTGATGTCAGTTTTGAAATGTTAACGGTTCGTTCGTCTTTTCCCCGTACCTGTGTGTGCGATTAGAGAACAGAGTATAATAAATGTATATAAAGTGATTGAGGTGTACATCATCTTTACTATGTTTTGTTATTAAACAATTGATGATAATCACTGAGCTCTTATTTTCATAGGCCTGCAAGCCCCATTGGACCTGGCCAAAAGTGCACTTTTATAGGGAATGGGATTCCACGTTGTCTGTCGTCCCCAGAGCTTAAGGTGTTTTTCTCTCCCTCTGCTGGCCTGGAGGACCCAGACAGACCAGGCCACTGTGGCTCAATACTGTTATATGGCTTCCTTTCCTCATACCCTTTCATTCTAGGAGAAGCTATACATGATCAGACCAGGGAAAGCTCCAGGCCTTAGTTATAGACCTGGAGGTTTTCCTAGTCAGGTCATTTGTTCAGGAAAAGGTCAAGGCCATATTCATATCATATGAACTGATATGAGGGGACTTAAAAAGGTTTATGACTATATGGCTATAGCTGTTAACATTTATAACCAGTTCTAACCAGTTCATCTAGCCAGTGACATGTAGGAAAGGAGTAAAGAGAAACCAGATTATTGGGCCGTAGCCGGTCTCACTCAACTGTGCTGAGAGTCTCCTTATTACTGCACTGTTTAAACAGCATGATTTACAGATTTACTGTATGCATCCATCCAAATAATGCCACTGTTCTGTCACATATTGAGGATGTCATAATGACAATGGTACGCACACTGACCCAAATGTCAATGGAACGACCGAGTCAGGGAGTGTAAAGCAGTGCATGAAGATGTTTTTTATTTTTAAGACTGAGAACCTTGTTGATTAAAACATATTTTATGTAAAATGCCAATGCATGAAAGCTGCTCTAAAATCACATATTTAGCTAACTACTAAACCCTTCTGCTGGTTGGGATGTTGTTTGGTCTGTTGCTAGATGGAATAGATTTGATAGATTTAATCAATATAGTGATAGCGCCACCTTACACTCTGATAGGCTAGGCGGAATTTCACCATATTGCTTAAACCTGTCCAACCCTCTCAGATCTCCACCAGTGCCTATAGGAAGGGGCTAGTTAGAGGTTGTTTCTGGACAGGGGCTCTGTTTCTACTAGAACCCTTCCTCTACATACAAGACACTTCTGATTAGCGTTGTTGCTGGTAGTATCCTCATTGGGAATAACCAACTTTAATAAACTGTTATGATAATTAGTGTTATTTAAAGAGAATGTCCTCATTGAATAAAACATATATTTAATGTAATACTTTATTTTGTCTTAAATTATCATGTTTACTGTTGACATAAATGGAAACAATCACAGACACAGCAAAGCCAGGTAAAATGTCATAGAGCTTAATCTAAGCTATAGAATATACATCTGTGAGCCGTTTCAAGAAGCTAGGTGTATGTCCCACGTCACTACTTAACAGCAGAGGCATTTGACTGTTTTGATCTTTTTTCATTTTTTAAAGCAATGATTGGCTGAGACAAAGGATGGGCTGGACATTTGTATATGTATTTATTAGGGATCCCCATTAGCTGTTGCCAAGGCAGCAGCTACTCTTCCTGGGGTCCAAATACATGAAGTCAATTACATTACATATAAAACCAAAGATAAAACAGTACATCATATAACATTATTACACCACTACATATCTACAATTCAAAATGTACAATACCACCATACAACAATAATACAATACACGTGTGTGTAGAGTGTGTGTGCTAGCGTTTTTGAGCACATGCGTGTGTCTGTACCTGTGTGTGTGTCTCTTAACAGTCCCCACTGTTCCATAAGGTGTATTTTTACCTGTTTTAAAAAACAATCTGATTCTAACACTTGTATCAGTTAACTGATGTGGAATAAAGTTCCATGTAGTCTTGGCTCTATGTAGTTTCGTGCGCCTCCCATAGTTTGTTCAGGACTTGGGGATTGTGAAGAGACCTCTCTTCCACTTTGAGCCATGAGAGATTGACATGCATATCATTAATGTTAGCTCCTCGTGTACTTTTAAGGGCCAGCCGTGCTGCCGTGTTCTGAGCTAATTGTAATTTTCCTAAGTCCCTCTTTGTGGCAGCTGACCACACAACTGATCAGGTGCGACACAACTAGGGCCTGCAGGACCTGCCTTGTTGATAGTGATGTTAAAAAGGCAGAGCAGCTCTTTATTATGGACAGACTTCTCCCCATCTTAGCTACTGTTGTATCAATATGTTTTGACCATGAAAGTTTGCAATACAGGGTTACTCCAAGCAGTTTAGTCACCTCAACTTGCTAAGAGATGAGTTTGGATTGGTCTGCCATGTAGCACGCTTCTGTTTATAACATGAGCTGTTCAGTATTTGTGTAACGGCATTCTTCCTCTTCGTCTGAAGAGGAGTAAGGATCGGACCAAGATGCAGCGTGGTAAGTGTTCATGACGATTTACGAACTGAACACTGAAATACAAAACCTTAAACGATGTGATGAAAACCGAACCAGTACCATGTGGCGACAAACACTCACACGGAAACAAACACCCACAAACCAACAGTGAAACCCAGGCTACCTAAGTATGATTCTCAATCAGAGACAACTAACGACACCTGCCTCTGATTGAGAACCATACTAGGCTGAACACAAAAACCAACACAGAAAGACAAACATAGACTACCCACCCCAACTCACGCCCTGACCATACTAAAACAAAGAATAAAATAACAGAACTATGGTCAGAACGTAACAATTTGTGGACTACTTTCTGGAGGACCATCATGCAATGCTGCCTCTCGGAATCAGACAATGAAGATTTACCGGATTTAGATAAAAACATTTTAATTCCACCAGACACTGTCATCACTGTCATCAGAAGAAACGGCAATTAATAGTGTTTTTGTCACGGAAGAAGTTGACAGAGTTTTGAAATCAGTGGAATGCCCTGTGGAAGCAGAGAGATTATTTCCAAATGCGGAGAGATTCGAAAAGATAACACAGTTAGCTAAAAGATGGCGGAAGTGGACATTGATGTGGAGCGTGAATATAATGGCGGTTGAATCATGGAATATTGTCCAAAGGAATAAGGGAGCAAAGTAGCATACAGTGGTGAGAATATTCCTTCTTATCTTGTAGGAGTATGGTTTGGTAATGAGTATGGTTTGGTTTGTTAATGAGTATGGTTTGGTGTATTAATGAGTATGGTTTGGTGTGTTAATGAGTATGGTTTGGTTTGTTAATGAGTATGGTTTGGTTTATTAATGAGTATGGTTTGGTTTGTTAATGAGTATGGTTTGGTGTGTTAATGAGTATGGTTTGGTTTGTTAATGAGTATGGTTTGGTGTGTTAATGAGTATGGTTTGGTTTGTTAATGAGTATGGTTTGGTTTGTTAATGAGTATGGTTTGGTGTGTTAATGAGTATGGTTTGGTGTGTTAATGAGTATGGTTTGGTTTGTTAATGAGTATGGTTTGGTTTATTAATGAGTATGGTTTGGTTTATTAATGAGTATGGTTTGGTTTGTTAATGAGTATGGTTTGGTTTATTAATGAGTATGGTTTGGTTTATTAATGAGTATGGTTTGGTTTATTAATGAGTATGGTTTGGTTTATTAATGAGTATGGTTTGGTTTGTTAATGAGTATGGTTTGGTTTGTTAATGAGTATGGTTTAGTTTGTTAATGAGTTTGGTTTGTTAATGAGTATGGTTTGGTTTGATAATGAGTATGGTTTGGTTTATTAATGAGTATGGTTTGGTTTATTAATGAGTTTGGTTTGTTAATGAGTATGGTTTGGTTTATTAATGAGTATGGTTTGGTTTATTAATGAGTATGGTTTGGTTTGTTAATGAGTATGGTTTGGTTTATTAATGAGTCGTTTGTTAATTGTTCCAATGCAATGTGATCATTTTAAAGGTTTTGGTCATGTGTTTTCAGAAGGGAGAAGCCGAGATGTTCAAGTTGTGGAAAAGATCATATCATGTGTTTTAAATGTGATGCAAATGTGACATGTTGCAATTGTGGTGGGAACCATGAAGCCACGTCTTTGGAAAGCCCAACAAGGGTGAAAGAGAATGGGATGGCAAATGTCAGGTCTGTCCAGAGAATGTCATATGCAGTGGCTGTTAGAAGAGTTAAGGGTTCGAATGGTGCTCCCGAAGAGTCCATGGTGTTGAATAGGCCTTCACTGAAGGCTGCAGGGTTTGCAGTTCAACAGCAGTACCCAAATATGTTAAAGTTAAGAAGGTGGACTATGTGGTCGTTTTAGCTATGGTGATTAATGGCACTGCTAAGGTGGATATAGGACTGAAAGACTTATTGGCGGAGGAATTGCAAGGAGTATTGTCACAAGCCATACCATCCTCTCAGGTCATAGACCCTGAGAATGGAGATATGGACATTTGAAGGAAGAAGTGGGAGTTTTGGGGTTTTGGTTGTCAATGTGTTTTTTTATTGTTTTATATTGGGTGGATAAAGTTCGTTTTCCCTATCACATGGGTTTTATTTTTACCTTGGTGTTTTCAACCCTGTCCAGTTGGTGGCGGTAACACACCTTTTTGGGCTGTAGTCTGCCATAAAACATACAGAAGAAGAAGACACAGGAGGTTGTTGTATAAAACACCCATCTCAGCATTACGTCTTCAATCTAAGGGCAACCATGGCAGAGGGAGAATCATTCATCCATGTATAAGGGTAAGAGTCTAGCTACATTTTCAGATATTATACATTTCAAATTTTGTCAGAAAGTTGTCTTTATTGCAAGTTAATGTGTACTGTTAGCTAGTTGACGTTAGCTGGCTGGTTCGCTAGCTAACGTTACGTGTATGAAGTGTGTAGCAATATTATTAATATCTCAAATCTCTGCAATGCTAGTTATAGCCTAATGTTAGCTAGCTACATAACATTGAACCTAGTAGGTTATCTTTAGCTACAGATTAATGGTATTATGAGTTGGGATTATGATTAATTGTTGTCTAATGTCTAAACAAAAGACTCCACTCTGCAAGTATCAATTTCACTGAACTGTTTACACCTTCTGTATCCTGTGCATGTGACAAATAAATGTTGATTTTAGTTGATATAGTTTGATATAGTGTGTGTTTACCAGAGATGGTAATGTGAAGAACAACATGACTAAGCCAAGGCCTAGATAACATTTATTTTTACCTGGAGTTTTCCGATGTTGTAGGCTACTACTTTCACCGCTTTCAGTCTTGAAATCTTTGGTTGTTTAATAACTAAACACTCTGTTTAGCAAATGGCCTCACAGGAATCCTTAAAGAGATGGGTAGGTCTAAGGCCTAAGAGGGTGTTAACAATGCTGGCTGGGTGTAGACAAAGAAGAGTTCTCCAGTTGGTGTACCAAAACATTCATGGGCCATTTTCAAAAATGGGGGTAGAAGTTTATCAGCTTTCAAAGCAGAATCATTTTCTTATTGTTTCTCAACTGCAGTGTATGAAATACCATTTTCTAACTCGGAGTCTCTACATTAGAAGTCAATGTAATTGCCACAACCGCCTGCATTTAGAAGATGTATGGCACATGACATGATATAGGCCTAATCTAAAAGGTAATTTCTGAGGACACCCCACATTACAATATCGAACTGGAACAGGCAAGATGAAGAGACACTAAGAAAAAAAAAGTCAGAAAATGTACAGATCTTTATCAATAGCTAGCTAGCTAGATTTATCAATAGATAGTTAGTTGAATATCTAAGCAAGTTAATCAGTAGAGTAAAGCAATGTTAGATGGTACACCGCTGTTTCACATTTTCATTGTATATTACATTTGCTTCTGATGTAGCTGAGCGACTTATTCAAGACGGGGGCCAACATTCCACTGAAATCCAAATATTTGAAAATTGAAAATTGTTCAGCTTCATCTCTAGCCTCTCTTTCATGTTTTTCTGGCAGCGTCTTTATTTCTTCCCCCACAGCAAACATTCTGGATGATACCACTGTCAGTTCCTCTTCTCGGAGTCTCTGCTCTTCGTACTCTTTCAGGACCCTCTCTTTCTCCTTTTTAATTGCTTCCTCCCGAGCTTCTATTTTCATTTCCCCCAGTTTCTCCTCATATCTGAGTTGTTGCTCTTTGTTCTTTCTCAGGATCCTCTCATTCTCCTCTTTAAGAACTTTCTCCAGAGCTTTTATTTTAATTTTTTCCATCTTCAGTTTCTCCTCCTCTCTGCGTATCTTCTCTTCATTCTCTTTCAGGATCCTGTTCTTCTCCTCTTCAATCGCTCTCTCAGCCTCCTGGAACATCTCAGTGGTGTAGTGGCTTCCTCCATTCATCTTCACCATCTTGTTTATCTTCTCAAGCAGCTCAGTGACCTGGGAGCAATTCTTATCTTTGTTGTTGAAGACCTGATACTCTCCATTACATTTGGCAATCAAACACTGAAGATGTGGATTTTCAAGCAAATAATCTTCAATTGTTACAACGTCGTCATCATCAAGACTCTCTCCATGTGTGAAGAGAACCATGGTGTATCTGGATGCTTCATCCCCAAATAATATCTGAATCATCTCCACAGTTTTCTGTTCCTCTTCAGTGAATCTTCCCAGCTTGATCACAACCAGGAACACATGGGGACCAGGAGCAGAGAAAAGCAGGCACTGTGAGATCTCTTTCAGTGCCTCCTCCTGTGTTAACTTGGTGTCAAACAAGCCTGGTGTGTCGATGACAGCTACATGTTGCCCTCCCACATTTCCTCTTTTCTTTTCACATGTTGATGTCACAGAAATAGAGGACATTTTTTATTTAAAAGCTTTTGTCCCCAGGATGGTGTTTCCTGTTGCGCTCTTCCCAGCTCCAGTCTTTCCAACCAGAACAATACGGACCTCTTTATTTTGTTCTGTTGGATAAGAAGGAGATGTTGTTACTGTAGAAAGAAGTCTGATGTTCTTTCTGTTTGGTCATCATACAGAATAGCTACTGAATATGATCAGTTTCTAGATTCTTAGACATTGGTCTGTAGAATATGGACTGTAAGCAAATTAACAATTACATTATCTATAAATTAAGCTACATGTAATCCTACATATAATTTATGAAAATGTATTAATTACTGAAAATATAATTATTTTGTGCAAACCCATAAAAAAAAAAAAGATAAATCCGTGCCCATCACTGTCTTGTAGCCTACATACAGTGAAATGAAGACGAAGTACTCACCAGTCATGTTAGGGTTTTGGAATGCTGTCAAGGTCTTCCCAGGTCTATTGTTCCCAACCAGAGAAATTTGGGTCTCTGTTGGATAAAAATTACACTGTTGATCTTACAGAACTGCTAAATCTACATTTTCAGTCTCACATTGCTTCTTAGATTAATATTTTTCGTCTATAAAGTATAAACTCTAAGCAAATTAACAATAACTGCCTAAATAAAGGAAACACAATTGACGGAGCTGTCATTGTCCATTCTTTGCCTACCCACAAAGTAGTCTAAAAGACTACAGATGGGGAGACAACCAACGTCCATGTACGTTCTAATACTTCCTCAGAAACCCTAATAACAAACAGGAGCTTTGCAAAATGTTGACACAGAAGGTGTTTGCCAATAAATCTGAAAATGGAAAAGAGATCTATGCTACAATTGAGTTTGTGCTCTCAAAGGGCTCTCTGAAATCAATGCCACAATGTGACCAGGAAGAGGCACACACAAGAGTATGTCTTCATCGTAAAGATGCCCTTCACAAGTGTCATGACACTCTCCTTGGTGAGGATCAAAGGTGCCGGATCAGCTAGGCCAATGTCTGACAGCCAAACTCTCTCTCTCTTACAGGGCCGGTTTTATGACTTAATAACAGCCGGTTGTAAAATTGAGAATGGAATGTCTGGGCGTTGCACAAAAAACTTCAACATCAAGCAATGGACACCGGGACAATATATTTCAATGATCACAGATGGAATATGAGAAATTCATGTCTATTTTGTGACGTTATTAAAATGATCAGAAAGACTTAATAATGGAAGCACTAACTTTAAGAGCGTTCACTAATATCAGATTTACATCTAAATGTTGATAACTGTATTACATATGAAACTATTTTGGAAAAGATAGCAATGTGATTTTAGCCTTCTAAATGAGAATAGTTTTTTTTCAGTCAGCCCAGTCAGTAGCCACGCCCAAGTGATCTCAGAGCTCATGTCAACATGATGGAACCGCCATTCAGGCCAGTGTGCTTAAAAGGACTAGCTGAGAATTTAAATAGAGAATTGAGAAGGTGAGGACGTGGTCCACACATTGAAATGGTTAAAACTACAAGACCAGAAAATTGTAAAACTCTTGACGAGTGAAGAGGTAAAGACCAAACATTTACACTCTGCAGATGGGTATGTAAAGTAGTCTGGGACAATTTGACCAAAGACGAGAGGGAAGAACAGATCCCTCTCACCACCATGGGTGACACCTGTGGTATCCATTCTAAGAACACTCCAAGCAAAGAGGCCTACAACTAAGGTCATTGTGACCTCTGTGGACAACCAGAGACTAACTACTCCCCATAGACGGATCTAGTGGTTTCAACAGAGATGACAGAGAAAGACATCTAAGTGTAAATGAATGTTGTATTTCTAATCCAAATGAGCGGTTGTTAGGGTGCTAAATATTCTAGCTACGGTGAACGTAGTTTCCAAATGTACAGTTGAAGTCGGAAGTTTACATACACCTTAGTTTAAATGTATTTGGCTAAGTTTTTCTCAATTCCTGAAATTTATTCCAAGTAAAAATTCCCTGTCTTAGGTCAGTTAGGATCACCATTTTATTTTAAGAATGTGAAATGTCAGAATAGAATAATAGTAGAGAGAATGATTTATTTCGGTTTTGGAGCAGTGGCTTCTTCCTTGCTGAGCGGCCTTTCAGGTTACGTCAATATAAGACTCGTTTTACTGTGGATATACATATTTTTGTACCGGTTTCCTCCAGCATCTTCACAAGGTCCTTCGCTGTTGTTCTGGGATTGATTTGCACTTTTCGCACCAAAGTACGTTAATCTATAGGAGACAGAATGTGTCTCCTTCCTGAGCGGTATGGCGGCTGCGTGGTCCCATGGTGTTTATACTTGCGTACTATTGTTTGCACAGATGGACGTAGTACCTTCAGGCATTTGGAAATTGCTCCCAAGGATGAACCAGACTTGTGGTCTACAATTTTTTTTTATGAGGTCTTGGGGGATTTCTTTAGATTTTCCCATGATGTCAAGCAAAAGAAGCACTGAGTTTGAAGGTAGGCCTTGAAATACATCCACAGGTACACCTCCAATTGACTCAAATTATGTCAATTAGCCCATCAGAAGCCATGACATAATTTTCTGGAATTGTCCAAGCTGTTTTAAGGCACAGTCAATTTAGTGTATGTAAACTTCTGACCCACTGAAATTGTGATACAGTGAAATAATCGGTCTGTAAACAATTTTGGGGAAAATTACGTGTCATGCACAAAGTAGATGTACTAACCGACTTGCCAAAACTATAGTTTGTTAACAAGAAATTTGTGGAGTGGTTGAAAAACTAGTTTTAATGACTCCAATAGAGGTCGACCGATTATGATTTTTCAACACCAATATCGATTATTGGAAGACCAAAAAAAAGCCGATGACGATTTTTCTTATGTATTTATTTGTAATAATGACAATTACAACAATACTGAATTAACACGTATTTTAACTTAATATAATACATCAATAAAATCTATTTAGCCTCAAATAAATAATGAAAAGTTACATTTGGTTTAAATAATGCAAAAACAAAGTGTTGAAGAAGAAAGTAAAAGTGGAATACGTGCCATGTAAAAAAGCTAACGTTTAAGTTCCTTGCTCAGAACATGAGAACACATGAAAGCTGGTGGTTCCTTTTAACAGGCACCGCATCGATTATTTGCAACGCAGGACACGCTAGATAAACGAGTAATATCATCAACCATGTGTAGTTAACTAGTGATTATGTGAAGATTGATTGTTTTTTTATAAGTTTAATGCTAGCTAGCAACTTATCTTTGCTTCTTGCTGCCCTCGCGTAACAGGTAGTCAGACTGCTACGCAGGCTCCTCGTGGAGTGCAATGTAAGGCAGGTGGTTAGAGCGTTGGACTAGTAACAGGAAGGTTACAAAAACTAATCCCCGAGCGGACAAGGTAAAAATCTGTCATTCTGCCCCTGAACAAGGCAGTTAACCCATCGTTCCTAGGCCGTCATTGAAATTAAGAATGTGTTCTTAACTGACTTGCCTAGTTAAATAAAGGTAGAAAAAAATAATAATAGGTTTCCAAAAATACCGATTTCCGATTGTTATGAAAACTTGAAATCGGCCCTAATTAATCGGCCGACCAACCTAAGTGTATGTAAACTTACGAATTCAACTGTAGCTGATATGTATAAACATTTTATAAAAAGGTACTCTAATAGCTTAACAATGACAAGTTGTCGGCTTGAAGATAAATTCAGCCACTTTAATGTTGAACTCAAATCAGTTTATTTGTCACGGGTGCCGAATACAACAGTGTAGGTAGACCTTACAGTGAAATGCTTATTTACATGCTATAACCAACTGTGCAAAAAAGGTATTAGGTGAACAATGGGTAAGTAAAGAAATAAAAACAACAGTAAAAAGACAGGGAAAAATAACATTAGCGAGGCTATATACAGTAGCGAGGCTATAACAGTAGCAAGATTTTATCTGGCTAACAGATAAACAAACAAATAGGCTGCAAAATTCAAGGTAAATTAAATCAAATTAAATTTGAGACTCCCCTGGTGTCCTGAAGTCTGCCAACCCAGACAGTATTTCCTGAGACATTGTACTTCTTAGGTAGTTCTGAGTTTTGGTGTAGAAAAGGATCTGTCTGCAGAAGCAGCAGTTACAGGGAAGTTAAATACAGCTATATTGCCATAGCAACGTCAGGGAAACTGGGAAGAAGGGAGTTGTGCTTCAAATACAGCAGTTCTGTAACATATTTAATTGAGCCTCTCATTCTTCTTAGTACCGGCATCAACACCTTACTGAAATAGAGTATAGGAAGCTCTGTGGACAAATCGTCTGGATACTACCCATAAATTGACATAAATTGGCAGATGGAAACGGATTATCATCTTTAGCAGACAACAGTTCTTGAGGGCTGGAACAAAAAAAGCTGTTTGCAATTTTCTTCATACTGGTGAACCAGCAGCGCAAGGGACATAATGCATTAGGCTCCCGGTAGGCTCCCGGTCTAATATGAGTTTTTGAAGACCTTAGTAAGCTCCTCTAATTTTTCACAGATGTCCCGTTATACTTTCAATCAGTAACTTTTTTTCTCCACTTTTTCAGTCACATTCCTGAAGCCGAAGAAATAAACTAAGCTTCCTAGTACATATGGAAATGAAAAAGGTTTATTAATTACTTTTTGGAGTGTTACTTCTCCGGACTAAATCCGCTCCTTGGGGACATTGCCATTAGCTGCACGGAGTCCGTTAAATAAATACCTGCAGCCTTTTTTCTCAATTCGATCACTGGAATGTGGTATGTAATCCACACCTCGATTAGGCAGATATACATATTTGTTTCATTGACTGATTTTCAATTTCAACGTCATTATTTATTTATAGCCTACATGTTCTCGTCTGAACAGCGTCTTTCTTTTCCCCAACGCAGTTAAGACAAAACCACACCCCGTTATTCAGAGTAGCGTTCTACCACGCTTTGAGCGATCTCCAAGTCCGGAAGTGAATATCACGTAGCGCAAAAAAACATTTGAGAAATAAAGATTTAAGCATATGCTACTAACGATAATATAACAACTTCAGATACCGAGCCTAGGTTAATTTAGCTGATAGCAGAGTTCTGAAACATTTTTACAATTCATTGAAACTCTGAAAATAAATACATGGGCAAATGTTAACATGATAATGATGATGATAATAATAATAAAATAATAATAGGTCTGCATTACGGTAGGCAGCAAATTGTTAAAGTACACTTTCCGTCCTTACCTTGGAAGGTGCGCTGATCCCGTGAGTGAGACAATGCTAGCTATCCAATGGGAGCGTAATAAAACACCCCTCTGAATAACCGGCCGTGGTTTTGGCTTAACTGCGTTGCTGATCATCTAATCTAATGCAAGTGGGAAGGGTGTGGCTTCATGACAATGATCACAAGAGCAGCTACGGCACCGCCTAAAGATAAGCTATGCGGCTGTCGGCTATCTCCTTGATCTGATTGAATTACGGCCTAAACTTGTTTAATTCTATTTGTAAACATACATGGATAAAACTATACATTTGATATCAGTCTATAGCTCTGTCTATGAATTTGAGTGGTTAAATCTATCCAGCCCCAGTCCTTAGCTTTTTAGCATAACGGGTGGGGAGAACGCATTGTTATGGTTTCAATGAAGGATTCTAGCTTTAAAATGGTAAGAGAGCTTTTATAGTGCAGGCGTCAAAATTATAACATGACATATAACATGACATGTATTCATTACTTACTCTCGTTACGATAAACATATTATAGAATGCTTTGTATAAAATAAATTGCATATGCAGTCTTTGTAAAAGTTTCACAGATCATTTTTGAATGTCAATTTGGAAAGAACACCCATTTGTAATATCAAAACATGCAACAGGAATGTGTTTCAGGCTTGTCTTGTAATAGTAACTTTATGGTCGTCCTTACCTTTGCCTGCCTTTTGAGCTAGATATCTGGAGGCATATGTCTACAATTGGAGATGCAGCCAATGTTTTATAGCAATGTTTGGGTTCGTATGAACGTTTTTGCTTTCTAGTCAGTCACGTGATTTCTTGGAAATGCTGTGTTGAGTTCCTGCGGTGACTATGTTACTGACGCAAGCTGACTAAAGCTATATCTTACAACGCTTGGATAGGTATTTAATGTCAGCTAACCACATCATATGATAGTGCCATCTGGAAGATGTGGCACGCAACCTTTGGTTGATTCAATGCACTGCCTGCATATCTTTTCGGACAGAACCTCGACCATTTTATTCGTCCAAGTAAAGTGACACAGAATGGTCATAAAGCATCATGAAACTTTTATAAAACATGATGAAGAAAATGATTGTAAAGAATTTATTGCAACAACAAAGGATTTAAGAAACTAACGTAAAACAAAAGGAATCTTCTTGGCAGGGAGAAAAATAATTTGAATAAATGTGGGTTTTGACACTTATGTAGGTGTCATAACCAGGCATAAAATAACGATATACATTGGAGTTGCTTACCAAGGCTACAATGAATGTTCCTGAGTGGCCTAGTTAGTTTCAACTTAAATAGGTTTGAACATATATGGCAAGACTTAAAAATGGCTGTCTAGCAATGATCAACAACCAACTTGACAGAGCTTGATGAGTTGTAAAAATAATAATGTTCAAATATTGTAGAGTTCAGGTGTGCAAAGCTCTCAGAAACGTACCCAGAAAGACTCACAGCTGAGTGAGTCTCTTATTTTCTTTACTGTTTTTATGCTGAGAATCTTGTCAATTAAAACATATTTTATTTATAATACCAATAAATAAAATATGTCTTGAAAGCACGTAAGTAGCTAACTACTAAACCCTTCTGCTGGCTAGGATATTGGTTGGTCTGTTGCTAGATGAAATTTTAATTCATTATGGAGATGCGTCTCTATTTTTATCCAGAAACAAACCTTTCCCCAAGATACTTGTAGAGATCTGAGAAGACATGAATGATTACTATGGTGATAGCTTCACCTTGCCCTCTGATAGGCTAGGTGGAATTTCATTATTGCTTCAACCTGTCCAATCCTCTCAGATCTCCACCAGTGCTGTATAGGAAGAGTTGTTTCTGGACAGGGGCTCTGTTTTTTTTCTACTAGAACCCTTCCTCTACATGCAAGGCACTTCTGATTAGCTTGTTACTGTAAGTATCATCATTGGTAGATACAGCTTTAATAAACTGTCATCATTAAATCAATCATAAGGCCCTTCTTACATCAGCCTATGTCGAAGTGCTGTACAGAAACCCAGCCTAAAACCCCAAACAGTAAGCAATGCAGGTGTAGAAGCATGGTGGCTAGGAAAAACTCCCTAGAAAGGCCAAAACCTAAAAAGAAACCTAGAGAGGAACCAGGCTATGAGGGGTGGCCAGTCCTCCTCTGGCTGTGCCGGGTGGAGATTATAACAGAATATGGCCAAGATGTTCAAATGTTCATAGACAACAGCAGGGTCAAATAATAATCACCACAGTGGTTGTAGAGGGTGCAACAAGTCAGCACCTCCGGAGTAAATGCACCTCCGGAGTAAATGTCAGTTGGCTTTTCAAAGCCTATCATTCAGAGTATCTCTTCCTCTCTACCGTTGATAACAGCAGGTCTGGGACAAGTTAGCAGATCAAGGTAGAAGGTCAGGGTTCCAAAGCCAAAGCCAGAACAATTGAAACTGTAGCAGCAGCACGACCAGGTGGACTTGGGACAGCAAGGAGTCATCAGCCCATATAGTCCTGAGACATGGACCTAGGGCTCAGGTCATCTGAGAGAAAGAAAGAAAGAGAGAGAGAGAATTAGATAGAGCATACTTAAATTCACACAGGACACCGGATAAGACAGGAGAAATACTCCAGATATAACAGACTGACCCTAGCCCCCCGACACAAACTATTGCAGCATAAATACTGGAGGCTGAGACAGGAGGGTTCAGGAGACACTGTGGCCCCGTCTTGACGATACCCCTGGACAGGGCCAAAAAGGCAAGATATAACCCCACCCACTTTTCCAAAGCACAGCCCCCACACCACTAGAGGGATATCTTCAACCTCCAACTTACTACCCTGAGACAAGGCCGAGTATAGGCCACGAAGATCTCCCCCACGGCACGAACCCAATGGGGGGGGGGTGCCAACTCAGACAGGAAGATATCGTCAGTGACTCAACCCACTCAAGTGACGCACCCCTCCTAGGGACTCCTGGGCCAGACTACACTCAATCATAGGACCTACTGAAGAGATGAGTCTTCAATAAAGACTTAAAGGTTGAGACTGGGTCTGCGTCTCTCACATGGATAGGCAGACCATTCCATAAAAATGGAGCTTTATAGGAGAAAGCCCTGACTCCAGCTGCTTGCTTAGAAATTGTAGGGACAGTCAGGAGGCCTGCGTTTTGTGACCGTAGCATACGTGTAGGTATGTACGGAAGGACCAAATCGGAAAGATAGGTAGGTGCAAGCCCATGTAATGCTTCGTAGGTTAGCAATGAAACCTTGAAAACAGCCCTAGCTTTAACAGGAAGCCAGTGTAGAGAGGCTAGCACTGGGGTAATTTGATCACATTTTTTGGTTCTAGTCAAGCACTAACTGAAGTTTATCCAGGTAGCCGGAAAGTAGAGCATTGCAGTAGTCTAACCTAGTGACAAAAGCATGGATACATTTTTCTGCGTCATTTTGGTCAAGAACGTTTCTGATTTTTGCAATGTTACGTAGATGGGAAAAAAGCTGTCCTTGACAGTCTTGATATGTTCGTCAAAAGAGAGATCAGGGTCCAGAGTAACACCGAGGTCCTTCACAGTTTTATTTGAGACGACTGTACAACCATTCAAGGTTAATTGTCAAGGTTAATTGTCAGATTCAACAGAAGATCTCTTTGTTTCTTGGGACCGAGAACTAGCATCTCTGTTTTGTTGGAGTTTAAAAATAGAACATTTGCCGCCATCCACTTCCCTAAGTTTGAAACACAGGCTTCCAGGGAGGGCAATTTTGGGGCTTCACCATGTTTCATCGAAATATACAGCTGTGTGTCGTCCACATAGTATTGAAAGATAACATTGATTCCGATTGACATCACCAAGAGGTAACATAGTGAAGACAATAGTGGTGCTAAAACGGAGCCTTGAGGAACACACCGAAATTTACTGTTGATTTGTCAGAGGACAAACCATCTACAAAGACAAACTGATATCTTTTTGACAGATACGATCTAAACCAGGCCAGAACTTGTCCTTGTAGACCAATTTGGGTTTCCAATCTCTCCAAAAGAATGTGGTGATCGATGGTATCAAAAGCAGCACTAACGTCTAGGATCCCAAGGACAGAGGCAGAGCCTCGGTCTAACGCCTTTAAAAGGTAATTTACCACCTTCGCAGTCTCAGTGCTATGATAGGGTCTAAAACCACACTGAAGTGTTTCGTATACATTGTTTGTTTTCAGGAAGGCAGTGAGTTGCTGTACAACAGGTTTTTCAAAACTTTTTAAGAGGAATGGGAGATTCGATATAGGCCAATAGTTTTTTATATTTTCTGGGTTAAGGTTTGGCTTTATTACTGCCACTTTTAGTGAGTTTGGTACACATCTGGTGGATAGAGAGACATTTATTATGTTCAACATAGGCGGGCCAAGCACAGGAAGCAGCTCATTCAGTAGTTTAGTTGGAATAGGGTCCAGTATGCAGCTTGAAGGTTTAGAGGTCATGATTATTTTCATCAATGTGTCAAGAGATATAGTTTTACAAAACTTTAGTCTCCCTTGATCCTAGGTCTTGGCAGTGAGGAATACACAGATTTAAAGAGGAGTCCATAATTAGCTTTTTTGCTTGTCCATAATTTGCTCAAGACCCAGAGTCTCGAGCTTAATGACGAGTTTGGAGGGTACTATGGTGTTAAATCCTTGTTCATGCTACATAATGATCCCTCACTGGTCTGGGTGGTGCTGGAGATTTGCATTTCATTCAACCAGGTGCTTCTTCTTCCCTCAAACCCCTCTTCCTATAACCCTCTATGATACAGGTATCCTCTCAGTGTGTCTGCGCTTTATCAGCTTGTGTCATTTTGAAACATCATGAAAAGCAATTCTCCTTATTTATTGTACAAATAATAACTCTCAAAGTTCTGTGTGAGAGAGAGTGAGAAGTGAGAGATGGTGAGAGAGTGAAAGAGTGTGAAAGAGTATGTGTGTGACTGAATGACTATAGTTTGTCCCCTAATGTCTGTTTTGTAATGTTAATGGTTCGCTGGTTATTTTCCTGTACCCGTGTGTGAGATATTAGAGAACTGAGTGTAATAATTGAATATAAAGTGAGTGAGGTGTATATAGTCTTTACAATATATATTTTTTTAACACTGTTGATGATAATCGCTGCACTCTTGATTACATAGGGCTGCTGGTTCCTTGTCTGACTGTCTGAAATGGCACCCTATTTCACTGATTTTTACCTAAGCTCCATGGGCCCTTATCAAAAGTACTGCACTATATAGGGAATATGATGCCATTTTGCCTGGGGTCCCCAGAGCGGTATATCATTTTTTATCCCTCTGCTGGCCTGGAGGATCCAGACAGACCAGGCCACTGTGGCTCACATGGCTGTGTCTCAATACTCTTAAATGGCTTCCTTTCCTTATATTCCTTAATTCTAGAAGAAGCTATACATGACCTGACCAGGAAAGCTCCAGGCCTTAGTTAAAGACCTGGAAGTTTTCCTAGTAAGGTCACATTGTGGGGAAAAGGTCCTTTCCATATTTATATTATATTAAATCTCATCACGGACAACTTGCACGTTTGATCTAATTAGCTTCTTTTAAACTACTTACTACTTTTTTAGCTACTTTGCTACTACTTAGCATGTTAGCTAAATCTTCCCCTAACCCTAACCTTAACCCTTTAACCTAACTCCTAAACTTAACCCCAGGGGCGTAGCCAGTGGGGTGTCCAGGTTTGCACTGGAAACCGCTGCCATCTGATTGGCCACACCGGGTGCCACCCCAAAATATAATGTTCTACATGCAGTTTGATGCTGATTGACATCTCATTTCACCTCTTGTTGAAAGAAGCATTTATTTTGACGTCCAACTGTTTTAAGGTTTAGCATCGGGTTTAGGTTTCCTGAACAACTTTTACGAAGGATGAGTCGCTGTATAATTTAACGTTAGATCTTTGGCTCCGTTAAGAGACAGTTATTAATCAGATAACCTCTAGCGTCGAGAAATCCCATATCCGGGAGCGTAATCATAGCCTCCAGCCCATTACCATAACGCAACGTTTCCTATTCATGAAAATCGCAAATTAAATGAAATAAATATATACAAACACAAGCTTAGCCTTTTGTTAACAACACTGTCATCTCAGATTTTCAAAATATGCTTTTCAACCAAAGCTACACAAGCATTTCTGTAAGAGTATTGATAGCCTAGCATAGCATTAAGCCTAGCATTCAGCAGGCAACATTTTCACAGTAACAAGAAAAGCATTCAAATAAAATAATTTACCTTTGAAGAACTTCGGATGTTTTCAATGACGAGACTCTTAGTTAGACAGCAAATGTTAAATTTTTCCAAAAATATTATTTGTGTAGACGAAATAGCTCCGTTTTGTTCATCACGTTTGGCTAAGAAAAACACCGGAATATGCAGTCACTTACAACGCCAAACTTTTTTCCAAATTAGCTCCATAATATCGACAGAAACATGGCAAACGTTGTTTAGAATCAATCCTCATAGTGTTTTTCACATATCTATTCGATAATCTATCAGTGGTGGCAGTTGCCTTCTCACCAGAAGAAAACGGAAAAATACTGCAGCTGGAGATTACGCAATAATTGCGACGGAGGACACCAAGCGACCACCTGGTAGATGTAGTCTCTTATGGTCAATCTTCCAATGATATGCCTACAAATACGTCACAATGCTGCAGACACCTTGGGGAAAACGTGGAAAACATAAGCTGACTCCTAGCTCCTTCACAGCCATATAAGGAGTCATTGCCATGAGGCGGTTTCAAAAAATGCGGCACTTCCTGATTGGATTTTTATCTGGGTTTTTTCTGTAACATCAGTTCTGTGGCACTCACAGACAATATCTTTGCAGTTTTGGAAATGTCAGAGTGTTTTCTTTCCAAAGCTGTCAATTATAGCATCTTTTCGTGACAAAATATCTTGTTTAAAACGGGAACGTTTTTCATCCAACAATTAAAATAGCGCCCCCTATATCCAATAAGAGAGACACCAGATATGCTGTTCCAAAAGGGCCCAATGGTAGGCCAGGCCTAAACTTTAAACTACACATTTTAGTTAGCAGCTGTTAGTATCTAATCTTGTGGATCCCTTAATTATACATTTCCATAGAGATATGACATTATTTAATGTGTATTTCAGACATTTCAAGATCCACAGATGAGGGTCCTGTCTGCACGGATTAAAAACAGTGCAATATTTGCATTTTGTGTGTAATATAATGCACATTGTTTGAATTTGGTGCTTCTCGATACTGTAAAATCAGTGCCTGACCCAGTTTTTTGCTGAAAACAAAGTTTTCAAAAACAAAGTGGCATAGTTAAAGTGGCTAGTGATACATGTATTACATAAGGATACAGTCGATGATATAGAGTACAGTATATACGTATGCATATGAGATGAATAATGTAGGGTAAGTAACATTATATAAGGTAGCATTGTTTAAAGTGGCTAGTGATATATTTACATAATTTCCCATCAATTCCCATTATTAAAGTGGCTGGAGTTAAGTCAGTGTCAGTGTGTTGGCAGCAGCCACTCAATGTTAGTGGTGGCTGTTTAACAGTCTGATGGCCTTGAGATAGAAGCTGTTTTTCAGTCTCTCGGTCCCAGCTTTGATGCACCTGTACTGACCTCGCCTTCTGGATGATAGCGGGGTGAACAGGCAGTGGCTCGGGTGGTTGATGTCCTTGATGATCTTTATGGCCTTCCTGTGACATCGGGTGGTGTAGGTGTCCTGGAGGGCCGGTAGTTTGCCCCCGGTGATGCGTTGTGCAGACCTCACCACCCTCTGGAGAGCCTTACGGTTGAGGGCGGAGCAGTTGCCGTACCAGGCGGTGAAACAGCCCGCCAGGATGCTCTCGATTGTGCATCTGTAGAAGTTTGTGAGTGCTTTTGGTGACAAGCCGAATTTCTTCAGCCTCCTGAGGTTGAAGAGGCGCTGCTGCGCCTTCTTCACAATGCTGTCTGTGTGAGTGGACCAATTCAGTTTGTCTGTGATGTGTATGCTGAGGAACTTAAAACTTTCTACCCTCTCCACTACTGTTCCATCGATGTGGATAGGGGGGTGTTCCCTCTGCTGTTTCCTGAAGTCCACAATCATCTCCTTAGTTTTGTTGACGTTGAGTGTGAGGTTATTTTCCTGACACCACACTCCGAGGGCCCTCACCTCCTCCCTGTAGGCCGTCTCGTCGTTGTTGGTAATCAAGCCTACCACTGTTGTGTCGTCCGCAAACTTGATGATTGAGTTGGAGGCGTGCGTGGCCACGCAGTCGTGGGTGAACAGGGAGTACAGGAGAGGGCTCAGAACGCACCCTTGTGGGGCCCCAGTGTTGAGGATCAGCCGGGAGGAGATGTTGTTGCCTACCCTCACCACCTGGGGGCGGCCCGTCAGGAAGTCCAGTACCCAGTTGCACAGGGCGGGGTCGAGACCCAGGGTCTCGAGCTTGATGACGAGCTTGGAGGGTACTATGGTGTTGAATGCCGAGCTGTAGTCAATGAACAGCATTCTCACATAGGTATTCCTCTTGTCCAGATGGGTTAGGGCGGTGTGCAGTGTGGTTGAGATTGCATCATCTGTGGACCTATTTGGGCGGTAAGCAAATTGGAGTGGGTCTAGGGTGTCAGGTAGGGTGGAGGTGATATGGTCCTTGACTAGTCTCTCAAAGCACTTCATGATGACGGAAGTGAGTGCTACGGGGCGGTAGTCGTTTAGCTCAGTTACCTTAGCTTTCTTGGGAACAGGAACAATGGTGGCCCTCTTGAAGCATGTGGGAACAGCAGACTGGTATAGGGATTGATTGAATATGTCCGTAAACACACCGACCAGCTGGTCTGCGCATGCTCTGAGGGCGCGGCTGGGGATGCCGTCTGGGCCTGCAGCCTTGCGAGGGTTAACACGTTTAAATGTCTTACTCACCTCGGCTGCAGTGAAGGAGAGACCGCATGTTTTCGTTGCAGGCCGTGTCAGTGGCACTGTATTGTCCTCAAAGCGGGCAAAAAAGTTATTTAGTCTGCCTGGGAGCAGGACATCCTGGTCCGTGACTGGGCTGGATTTCTTCCTGTAGTCCGTGATTGACTGTAGACCCTGCCACATGCCTCTTGTGTCTGAGCCGTTGAATTGAGATTCTACTTTGTCTCTGTACTGACGCTTAGCTTGTTTGATAGCCTTGCGGAGGGAATAGCTGCACTGTTTGTATTCGGTCATGTTACCAGACACCTTGCCCTGATTAAAAGCAGTGGTTCGCGCTTTCAGTTTCACGCGAATGCTGCCATCAATCCACGGTTTCTGGTTAGGGAATGTTTTAATCGTTGCTATGGGAACGACATCTTCAACGCACGTTCTAATGAACTCACACACCGAATCAGCGTATTCGTCAATGTTGTGACCAAAGTGATGGTGAGAGCTTCAAAAAAGCTATGTTTTATCAGGTGCTTGACAGTCTTGACAGAGGGGTTTTTCAAAGAAGAATTGTGAGATAATGCAAGGGGTCCAGTCTCTCAACCCAAAGAGAACAGCATTTTTGAATGAGGAGCTTCTGTTTGACTTTGCTCAGACCTTTGAGTCAGATTTAGAGGACCTCAAACATGAGGTTCATCAAACCAGGGGGCTTCTCGATAGGAGAGAAAAAAGTGAAAGAGACAGACCATCTACTCTCCTTTACTTTGTTGTGCTTCTAGAACCTTCTAAAGAGGTCTTCCATGAGCTATTTCGACTTTGCAAGATTTCTGTTGTTACACCAGTCAGCAGTGCTTCTTGCGAGAGAAGCTTCTCAGCTCTAAAACTGATTAAAACCCACCTCAGGATAACCGTGGTTGATGACAGGTTAAGTCACCTCGGAATTCTCAGTGTTGAGTCAAGGAGGGAAATGTATTTATAAAGCCCTTCTTACATCAGCTGATATCTCAAAGTGCTGTACAGAAACCCAGCCTAAAACCCCAAACAGCAAGCAATGCAGGTGTAGAAGCAAATGCAATTTGAAAATCACATCAAACACATCATCACAACAGTGTAGTTATTTTAACACTCACCTCACCGTGATTGGTAAATTTGAAGAACCAACGGGTTGAAACTGAGTGGAAAAGATGATCGTTGTGGATGTTGTTTCAAAGCCGAACACAACTAAATGGACAGCATTTTCTAAGGCGATGATTTATTCAAACAAACACTCGAACACATATTAGAGCGTATGCATATGCGTACTTTAGACCTGTAGAGCCCAACTTAATTAAAATAATGATTGTGCTGTTATACAATACATATTATGCATGACATAAACATAAAAAAACTGATTCAAGATGTCTTTGGTAGATAATTGGTTTAGCATGTACATAAAATAAAAAATAGTAGCAATTACATTTAAGTGTATACTTTTTAGTGTGCATACTGAATGGACTGGTTAACTTATGCTAAGCTACAAACTTTTTATCCATGAGTCTTGGAGATAACGTATAGACCTGGGCGATGCTTTTGGTTCATTGATTGTGCAAGGCGCCTTACAGAGTTATCCATCAATACATTTGCATTTGATATTGAATTGCCTAATAATTGGGCTAGCTTAATATTTCTATAATGAATTGTCTGATAAATAACCTTTAACTATATTTTAATAATTAATTGGCTGAGACATTACTTTTAACTACAGAATATCTCACCACCATGCGTTTCTATCTCCTCCTCTCTTCTTCATTATTTTCTCAAACACAGTGAGGGGTTGGCAACAGCTTAATGAAATATATTTGTTGTGAAAACATGTTACAAACAATGTTTTTTATTTTTTATTTCACCTTTATTTAACCAGGTAGGCTAGTTGAGAACAAGTTCTCATTTGCAACTGCGACCTGGCCAAGATAAAGCGTAGCAATTCGACACATACAACAACACAGAGTTACACTTGGAATAAACAAAACATACAGTCAATAATACAGTTGAACAAAATAAATCAAAAAGTCTATATACTGTGAGTGCAAATGAGGTAAGTTAAGGAAATAAATAGGCTGTGGTGGCGAAGTAATTACAATATTGCAATTAAACACTGGAATGGTAGATCGGCAGAAGATGAATGTGCAGGTTGAGATACTGGGGTGCAAAGGAGCAAAATAAATAAATAAATAAATACCAGTATGGGGATGAGGTAGGTAGATAGATGGGCTGTTAACAGATGGGCTATGTACATGTGCAGTGATCTGTGAGCTGCTCTGACAGCTGGTGCTTAAAGCTAGTGAGGGAGATGTGAGTCTCCAGCTTCAGAAATTTTTGAAATTAGTTCCAGTCATGGGCAGCAGAGAACTGGAAGGAAAGACGACCAAAGGGGGAATCGGCTTTGGGGGTGACCAGTGAGATATACCTGCTGGAGCGCGTGCTACGAGTGGGTGCTGCTATGGTGACCAGTGAGCTGAGATAAGGAGGGGCTTTACCTAGCAGAGACTTGTAGATAACCTGTAGCCAGTGGGTTTGGCGACGAGTATGAAGCGGGGGCCAACCAACGAGAGCGTACAGGTCACAATGGTGGGTAGTGTATGGGGCTTTGGTGACAAAACGGATGGCACTGTGATAGACTGCATCCAATTTGCTGAGTAGAGTGTTGGAGGCTATTTTATAGATGACATCACCGAAGTTGAGGATCGGTAGGATGGTCAGTTTTACGAGGGTATGTTTGGCAGCATGAGTGAAGGATGCTTTGTTGCGATATAGGACGCCGATTCTAGATTTAATTTTGGATTGGAGATGCTTAATGTGAGTCTGGAAGGAGAGTTTACAGTCTAAAATCACCAGTAGCAAGAGCAACATCATTGATGTATATAGAAAAGAGAGTCGGCCCAAGAATTGAACCCTGTGGCACACCCATAGAGACTGTCAGAGGTCTGGAAACAGGCCCTCCAATTTGACACACAGAACTCTATCAAAGAAGTATTTGGTAAACCAGGCGAGGCAATCATTTGAGAATCCAAGGCTGTCGAGTCTGCCAATAAGAATGTTGTGATTGACAGAGTTGAAAGCCTTGGCCAGGTCGATGGATACGGCTGCACAGTAATGTCTCTTATCAATGGCGGTTATGATGTCATTTAGAACCTTGAGCGTGGCTGAGGAGCACCCATAACCAGCTCTGAAACCAGATTGCATAGCGGAGAAGGTATTGTGGTATTCGAAATGGTCAGTAATCTGTTTGTTAAAACCTCTTGAAACTAGGGGGCACTATTTTTATTTTTGGAAAAATAACGTTCCCAAAGTAAACGGCCTATTTTTCAGGATCAGATGCTAGAATATGCATATAATTGACAGATTAGGATAGAAAAGACTCTAAAGTTTCCAAAACTGTAAAAATATTGTCTGTGAGTATAACAGAACTGATATAGCAGGCGAAAGCCTGAGAAAAATCCAATCAGACAGTGACTCTTATTTGGAAACCTCTGCGTTCCTATGTGTCCCTATTGAGCAGTGAAAGGGATATCAACCAGATTCCTTTTTCTATGGCTTCCCTAATGTGTTTAGTATCACAAGACATAGTTTCAGGCTTTTATTTTGAAAAATGAGCGTGAACGACAACATTGCGTCAGTGGTCAGCTGGTGGCTCTTGAGGATTGATTTGTGCATAATAGACAAATGCGGCAATTGTTTCTCTCGCTCCTACTAAGAAGCCAACTGTCCCGGTTGATATATTATCGAATTGATATTTGAAAAACACCTTGAGGATTGATTATAAAAAAACGTTTGCCATGTTTCTGTCAATATTATAGATCTAATTTGGAATATTTTTCACCGTTGTTGTGACCTCAATTTCCGGTCGATTTCTCAGCCAAACGTGAAGAACAAACGGAGGTATTTCGGCTCCAAAAACAATCTTTATGGAACAAAAGGAACATTTGCTGTCTAACTGGGAGTCTCGTGAGTGAAAACATCCGAAGCTCATCAAAGGTAAACGATTTAATTTGATTGCTTTTCTGATGTTCGTGACCAAGTTACCTGGTGCTAGCTGGACATTATGCTATGCTATGCTATCGATAAACTTACACAAATGCTTGTCTTGCTTTGGCTGTAAAGCATAATATCAAAATCTGAGATGACAGGGTGATTAACAAAAGGCTAAACTGTGTTTCAATATATTTCACTTGTGATTTCATGAATCTGAATATTTTCTAGTAAGATTTTTTTGTCCGTTGCGTTATGCTAATTAGTGTCAGTTGATGACAATTCTCCCGATTCCGGGATGGGTAGTTCTAAGAGGTCGTTTGTTAACTTGGCTTTCGAAGACCTTAGAAAAACAGGGTAGGATTGATATAGGTCTGTAGCAGTTTGGGTCTAGAGTGTCACCCCCTTTGAAGAGGGGATGACCACGGCAGCTTTCCAATCTTTGGGAATCTCAGACGATACGAAAGAGAGGTTGAACAGGCTAGTAATAGGGGTTGCAACAATTTCGGCAGATAATTTTAGAAAGAGAGGGTCCAGGTTGTCTAATCCGGCTGATTTGTAGGCGTCCAGATTTTGCAGCTCTTTCAGAACATCAGCTATCTGGATTTGGGTAAAGGAGAAATGGTGGGGGTTTTCGCGGGTTGATGTGGAGGGTGCCGGGCAGTTGACCGGGGTAGGGGTAGCCATGTGGAAGGCATGGCCAGCCGTAGAGAAATGCTTATTCAAATTCTCAATTATAGTGGATTTATCGGTGGTGACAGTGTTTCCTAGCCTCAGAGCAGTGGGCAGCTGGGAGGTGGTGCTCTTATTCTCCATGGACTTTACAGTGTCCCATAACTTTTTTGAGTTAGTACTACAGGATGCAAATTTCTGTTTGAAAAATCTTGCTTTAGCTTTTCTAACTGCCTGTGTATATTTGTTCTTAACTTCCCTGAAAAGTTGCATATCACCGGGGCTATTCGATGCTAATGCAAAACGCCACAGGATGTTTTTGTGCTGGTCAAGGGCAGACAGGTCTGGAGTGAACCAAGGACTATATCTATTCCTAGTTCTACATTTTTTGAGAGGGGCATGCTTATTTAAGATGGTGAGGAAGGCACTTTTAAAGAATAGCCAGGCATCATCTACTGACGGGATGAGGTCAATGTCATTCCAGGATACCCCGGACAGGTGTATTTGGAGGGCGAGTTAGTTAGGATGACATCTACAGTGGGGCAAAAAAGTATTTAGTCAGCCACCAATTGTGCAAGTTCTCCCACTTAAAAAGATGAGAGGACTGTAATTTTCATCACAGGAACACTTCAACTATGACAGACAAAATGCGATTTTTTTCTCCAGAAAATCACATTGTAGGATTTTTAATGAATTTATTTGCAAATTATGGTGGAAAATAAGTATTTGGTCAATAACAAAAGTTTATCTCAATACTTTGTTATATACCCTTTGTTGGCAATGACAGAGGTCAAACGTGTTCTGTAAGTCTTCACAAGGTTTTCACACACTGTTGCTGGTATTTTGGCCCAATACTCCATGCAGATCTCCTCTAGAGCAGTGATGTCTTGGGGCTGTTGCTGGGCAACACGGACTTTCAACTCCCTCCAAAGATTTTCTATGGGGTTGAGATCTGGAGACTGGGTAGGCCACTTCAGGACCTTGAAATGTCTGAGACCAGCCATCCAGACAGCTGATGAAACTGAGGAGTATTTCTGTCTGTATTAAAGCCCTTTCGTGGGGAAACTCATTCTGATTGGCTGGGCCCCTGCCCAGTCATACGAAATCCATAGATTGGGGCCTAATTATTATTTAACCTTTATTTAACGAGGCAGATCAGTTAAGAACACATTCTTGTTTACAATGATGGTTTACCGTGGAACACTGCCTTGTTAAGGGCAGAAAGACAGATTTTTACCTTGTAAAATGTAGCACTGTTCACAGGCTCTGATGCTTTGATTAACATCCTGATGAGAAACCACAGTCAAATCCAAAGAAGAAGTGATGATGTTTAGTGTAATTATTCGACTATCTTCATAATTTTGCATACTCTGTCTTATTACCTGTTCTACTTTGTCTAAAAGCTCTCTGACCTGATTGGTATCGCACTTAACATCATTGTTGAACACTTGGAAACTGCCTTCCCATTTCTGAACAAAATTCTTCAGGTTTTGGTCTTCTCTAAAAAAACAGCTCTACGGAAGTGTCTCCATAACTAAAAAGCACTATGGTATATTCACTGACAGAGGGACTTAACATCTTCTCCAGTGTCTCCATCACTCTCTTCTCTTGCTCTGTGAAGCGGCCCAGCTGAATGACCGGTAGGAAGGCATGGGGACCTGGTGTTAGAGAGAGACAAAGACCTCTCAATCTAATCTCTGACTTCCTCTTCAGAGAGGTCACTGTTGAGCAGACCTGGAGTGTCCACAACCATCACTGTCCTCCCACACAGCCCCGTCTCTCTCTCTGCTCTCACTCTTCAGGGTCAGTGACTTGGGACTGATTCTGGAATCAAACAGCTTTTGGCCCATGATGGTGTTTCATGCTGCACTCTTCTCCAATCCACTCAGACCAACCAAAACCAGTCTCAGGTCATTGCTGATTTCAGCTTCTGAAAGCAACAGTAAGTAGATGAGAGAAGAGATTTGTATGTCCTTAGTGATGAGCAAAATGGAATACTGCTGCTCAGAGACGTACATGAGTAGGATCACAGATGAATAATAAAACAAATATGGGCATTATTCCTATCTCAATAACTCATGTATAGATCAGTAAAAAAAACTATAATTATGAATTGAAAGATCAATGCATCTGTCAACTTGCACTATACTACATTACATTGTGTTCATTTTCATTAATTAGGTCATTTCAAAATGCATTTATGTGCTTGTATTAATCAATATGCTTTAGTATATGTAATTCCCAAACATTCTAAGAATTTATGAAAAAGTGAAAATTACCTTATCCAATTGCTTACTTGTCAGAAAATGTAAAAATTAAAATGTCATTCTTCCTGGGGGTCTATATAAACAGATTTTAATACGATTTCATGTTGCTAAAATGCTCTCCAGCAGCCTGACACCTGCGCCTCTCCCCCCTTAGGGGGAAATTCTTTCTCCACGTGCCAACCCTAAACTGCCAGTCCCTCCCCTGCACCCCGAGCTAGGGCGAACCCTCGCCCTCCTCCGGTACCCCGACCACGACCTGCAGAAAGTGGAGGAAGAAGAGGTGGTGGAGGAGGAAGGACAAAGGAAGGACGGTGGAGGATGAAAGGAGGACGGAGAAGGGAGGGATGGTGGAGGATGAAAGGAGGAAGGAGAAGGGAGGGATGGTGGAGGATGAAAGGAGGAAGGAGAAGGGAGGGATGGTGGAGGATGAAAGGAGAAGGGAGGGATGGTGGAGGATGAAAGGAGGAAGGAGAAGGGAGGGATGGTGGAGGATGAAAGGAGGAAGGAGAAGGGAGGGATGGTGGAGGATAAAAGGAGAAGGGAGGGATGGTGGAGGATGAAAGGAGGAAGGAGAAGGGAGGGATGGTGGAGGATGGAAGTAGAAGGGAGGGATGGTGGAGGAGGATGAAAGGAGGAAGGAGAAGGGAGGGATGGTGGAGGGATGGTGGAGGATGAAAGGAGGAAGGAGAAGGGAGGGATGGTGGAGGATGAAAGGAGGAAGGAGAAGGGAGGGATGGTGGAGGATGAAAGGAGGAAGGAGAAGGGAGGGATGGTGGAGGATGAAAGGAGGAAGGAGAAGGGAGGGATGGTGGAGGATGAAAGGAGAAGGGAGGGATGGTGGAGGATGGAAGGAGAAGCGAGGGATGGTGGAGGATGAAAGGAAGAAGGAGAAGGGAGGGATGGCGGAGGACGTGTCAGATGATTCAGGGCTGCCTCTGGACCTGGACATGGTGTCTCTGGATCCTCTGGAAGAGGAAGAGGAGGAAGATTTTTCTCTGGGGGAGCCTATGGACTGAAGCATGTCTCCTGACACACTAGAGGGCGCTGTCCCTACACCAGGGAGACATCTACTACACCCAGCCCCGTCCCCTTCCTCCCTGTTTCTGCAACCTAACGGCTAGTTCTATCCAGTCTCCAACTCCCCCACTCCCTCCCTCCTGTCCCCCGTCTGGACAACAACAACGGTGGTCGTCGGACGTCCGATTGGCTGGAAGGCTAGCAGCTTCCGCACTGCAATCCCGGACCCCTCTGCTGGCCCTGCCCCTGAGCAAAATGAGTTAATTTCCTGTCCGGGCTGCTGTCTTATTGGTTTGCGCTTTCCTTCTGTGTGCCTGAAGGAGGCGAATGGTCTCGCTCCTCTGTCCGCGCCTTGCGTGTCTTGGCTGCCCCTACCGGAGGGACAGACTTAAGTAGGGCTCCCCCTAGTGGGCTGACTGACTGACTGACAACAAAGTGTGTGTGTGTGTGTGTGTGTGTGTGTGTGTGTGTGTGTGTGTGTGTGTTTGTGTGTGTGTGAATTCATTATTTTCTTCTACTTATTCATTTGAGTTCTTATATATTGGTTGTTGACCTGGCTTCATTTGATAATGTCAGTGTGTCCCTGGTTTGTTCACTCACTTTCTACACTCTGAATCTTTCTATTTGATTCCTATTAATGATTTTTCACTGGTCTGGGTGGTGCTTGAGATTTGTATTGAATTCAAACAGGTGCTTCTTCTTGCCTCAAACCTCAGTGTTCTTCCCATAACCCACTATGATCCAGGTATCCTCAGCATGTTTTAACAGCCTGTGTAACTTTGAAACAGCATGAAAAGCAATTCTCCTTATTGTACAGATTATTCCACCCAAGTGTGTGTGTGTGTGTGTGTGTGTGTGTGTGTGTGTGTGTGTGCGCCTGCACGTGTGTGTGTGTGTCTGCGCCTGCACGTGTGTGTGTGTGTGTGCGCCTGCACGTGTGTGTGTGTGTGTGTGTGTGTGTGTGTGTGTGTGTGTGTGTGTGTGTGTGTGTGCCTGCACGTGTGTGTGTGCTTGCACGTGTGTGTGTGTGTGTGCCTGCACGTGTGTCAGAGGGAGAGATAGTATGTGTGTCAGAGGGAGAGATAGTATGTGTGTGACTGAATGACGAAGGTTTGTCCCCTGATGTCTGTATTGAAATGTTAAATGTTCGCTGGTCATTTCCCCGTACCTGTGTGTGAGAGATTAGAGAACTGAGTGTAATAATTGTATATAAAGTGATGAGGTGTACATCATCTTTACTCTGTTTTACACTATTGATGATAATCTTTGCACTTTTGATTTCATAGGCCTGCTGGTTCTTTGTCTGTTTGGGATGAAATGGCACCCTATTCCATATATAGCGTACTACTTTGAACAAAGCCCCATGTGTTCTGGTCAAAAGTAGTGCATTATATATGGAATAGGATGCCAATTTGTCAGTTGGTCCCAGAGTTTAGGATTTTATTTTCTCCCTCTGCTGGCCTGGAGGATCCAGACAGACTAGGCCGCCATGGCTCACATGTCTGTGTCTCAATAACCGTCAATGGCTTCCATTCCTCGTAACCTTTACTTCTAGGAGAAGCTATACAGGACCTGACCAGGGAAAACTCCAGGCCTTAGTTATAGACCTGGAGGTTTTCCCAGTCAGGTCACTGGTCAAGAAAAGAGAGTCTCTTTATTACTTCACTGTTTAAACAGCATGATTTACAGTCTGGACAACTGTGTGCATCCATATAAATAATTCCACTGTTCTGTCCCATATTGATGATGTCATATTGACAATGGTATGAACACCAACCCATTTGTTCAAGGAATGACCAAGTCATGGAGTGTTATGCACAACATGAATACGTTTTTTTATTTTTTGTTGTTGATTAAAACATATTTGATTTATAATGCCAATGCATGAAAGCTACCCTAAAATCACATACGTAGCTAATTACCAGCTTTAATAAACTGTCATGATGATTATTTGTGTTATTTTAAGAAAATATCCTCACTGAATATCAATGAAACAATAGATTACATTCAATGTTGTCTAGTATTTGTCTTAAATTGTCATTACATAATGTTTACTATTGACATAAATGGAAACAAATCACAGACACAGCAGAGCCAGGATAAATGTCATAAATCTTTATGTAAGCTATAGAATATACATCTATAGAAGTCAATGCTATAGTTACAGGCTATAACAGTAGAATGGCAACAGTGTACACTGTATATGAATGCATTCAATGTGACTAAGCTCGGGACTCTTGAACAGCATTGTTTCAGATTTTCATTGTGTACTGCACCTATCTTTTACTGCTGTTTTCCACACTTCAGCAGCTTTTTTAATAAAACTATATAGAAAGCCATTTCTTCCTTCAGCTCTCTCTCTTGCCTCCCTTTCATATTTTTCCCTCAACTCCTTTATTTCTTTATCTTTAGCCTCGTTTTCCAGTTTCAGTTTCTCCAGTTCCTCCTCCCTGAGTCTCTGCTCTTCCTTCTCTCTCTGGATTCTCTTCTTCTCCTCTTTAAAATCTTTCTCCTGAGCCTCTTGTGTATCTTGCTTCAGTTCATTCTGTCTGCGTTTCTGCTCTTCGTTCTCTCTCAGGATCCTCTCATTCTTCTCTTTAAGCTCTTTTTCCCGAGCCTCTTGGATCATTTTTTCTTTCTTCAGTTTCTCCTCCTCTCTGCGTATCTTCTCTTCATTCTCTCTCAGGATCCTGTTCTTCTCCTCTTCAATCG